>NC_048301.1:23239603-23539603 GCF_013100865.1 Trachemys scripta elegans
CATTATATCCGAATTCGTGTTATATTGGGTAGTGTTATATCGAGGTAGAGGTGCACTAAATTTCTAAATCCTATTCCTATTTAACCTGTGTCTCCATGATGAAATGGATAAAGGGAAAGAAAACCTACCGGGCATCAGCCAATTTGGCCTGATAGGAAAGATTCTTTCCTGACATGATATGCAGGTGATCAGGCAGATGCACAACCACCTAAAAAAGTGGTTCCCATCATATATAAATAGGGGAAGAAAGGTGAGTTCCAATAAAGTGGGGTCAGAGGCTTGAGAAGCCCCAGGAAATTTAAAGTAACAATCGTGAGAAGCAAGAGCCAATCAGCTCACATCTATCTGGCTGGCCAATGGACAGTAGTACAGCCAGGGGGAAGAAGGACCTATCCCTGAGTACACTAACCCTTTCATTCTAAAACTGGCCAGCACCTTATAGATCCAGTTACGTCTCCCATCCATTAAACCAGTGGGTGGTAGCATAGCAGTAGTCTCTACAGGCATAGTATGGTTTATAAAGCTGCTGAGACCAGCTTGTCCCACTGGCTACATTGCTTTGCCTCTCTGCAGTGTGGACAGATGAAGTAATTTGCTGTTGGCAGGTATGGCACCAGTCAAAGTTTGTCCTTTTAATACAGGGTGGCACTACAATGGAGGACAAAGCACTGTGTAAAGGTTGTCTGTCCATGAATGGTTAAATACTGGTCTTAAGCACAAAAGCAAAATTCTCATCGTCACATAACAATTTGAGGGTTCCCCCCCCTCCTCTATTTATTTAATACACTGGCACCATTTGTATAATAGATGAAAGTTTCAAAATAATGGTTTAGATTGTGATCAGTTTCTAAAGACTCACAGTGAGACGAAGTACTACATATTAATGCCTGTGGCACATTTACCATAGCATGCTAGAATCACAAAACTAGTAAGTAATCCTGTATAGCCCTTAATTACTGTTTATTAAAAAATAAGCATTGGCAAGTAATTTACGAGTACCATATTTGCCAAACAAGCTTACACAATCCAATAAAGCTGAAAACTACCCTTCTGGCAAATTTTTTATTTTACAAAATATAGCTGCATTTAAAAAAAAATTTCAAATGAACATTCCTTGCTCTGTAATCTGATTATGTTAAAGTTTTATTTTGGGAATGAGAAATTCACTTGGCAACACAGATACAACATATTTATTCTGTACTTCCCAGCACAAATTACAGCAAACGTATGCACAAACATCAAAGCCAGGCACAGGTAATAAGTTCAATAAACTTTACATATTGTTACAAAACTCTGGAAGTTGCTGCAAGACTTTCAAGGAGTCTAGATGGCGGTGTAGTTCTTGGTGTAGTTAGTGAGTTTGATCTTCTCTGGGAAAATTATGTTAACGGAAAGGTTTTCCCCATTGTTAGACTGAAGAAAGCAATTCTTTTTCTTGCGTAGGAGATGGCTATATTTGGCATTAGCAAGCCACATTTCACATTTGGAAAAAAATACAATCGCAGTTGTACCCAACACAACAAGACATGTAAGCAAGCCTAGCACAATGAAACATATCACCTGACTTTTATTAAGCAAGGGGTCTGTGTTTTGGATTGTTTCTTTCATTGTTATCTTCAAGACTTTATGTTCTTGGTGAGGTACTGACTTCGGATGAGCATTTGGTGGTAGATTATAACTCTGCCCGTGTTTGGCCTCTGTATTCACACCATGGAGACTTGTGTTTCTGTTAAGATATGTGCAGGTTACACCAACAAATTCCGGCTTACAAACGCATTCAAATCCTCCTTCAGGATGCTCATGACACGTTCCTCCATTCTCACATGGGCTGCTAGCACAGAATATGACATGGCTGCTGCAGGATTTGCCCATATAGCCAATAGGGCAATGACAGTTGAAGCCTCCACCAATATCTGTGCACGTTCCTCCATTTTCACATGGGTTGGGTTCACAGTCATCTACATCTATTTCGCAAAAATTGCCAGCAAAACTTGGAAGGCACAAACAGGAGGCATGAGGTGCAAATCCATTGTCATCAACACATGTTCCCCCATTCTGACAGGGAGAGCTGGAACACAAGACAAAAACAGATGGGAGTTTAAAGAAAATGTAAGTGAAATAAGCAGATATGCAACATTTCAGATAATTAAAAAGGAGTAATTTTCTTTACTAGATAATGAGCCATGTCAATTCTTGGTGGAATGTCATTGACGTCCATGGAATTGCATCAAGCATGAATTTTGTCCAACACGTTTATCAATATACACTGTCTCTCTAATATTCCAACATTGATTACAATCTCTTCTGCACATCCTAATGTACAAACCCTCTCTGAAGAGATTTATAACTGTTTTTGAAATTAAGCTGCCCAGTGTGTCTGTCTGGTTAGATCTAGAGATCTGAGAAATGGTTGAGTAGATTTTCAGACCAGAGTGAGCAAAGATACTGCCAGCATGGCTTTGTTTTTCCTCAGCAATTAGTTCAAACACAATCTAGGTATTATATATTCAGTATAAAATATCAACAAGCATAAGCTGATGTGGAGACGTTTATTTTTATTTTACTTCTATAGCATAGTCATACCCTGTACATTCAAGAGCCTGGAAGAATTCAGGGCACTTTGAAACCTCAAAGCACTGAAAACAATTCAAACATTTCCATTGTTATTTGAATAAATACATTAAGTGAGAATAATTTTGTCAAAAGAAATCATATACAATCAAAACTGTTATTTCAAAGGGATTGGGGAGGCAGTTGCTCAGGAGACTAGTAACAAGGATACCAAACTTTTCACATCTAGGTCCCAAATTTGAATGGACCCAGGTCAGTAGTGTTCAAAAGTTGGTACCATCTCATGGCTGCTTGGTTGCCTGTGTGAAATTACCTTATTCCAATTCCTACTAGATAAGTGTTCACAGTGCAAAAGCCAACCCAGTCAGCATCCTCCTTGATAGTCTTCACAGAAAAGCTAAGGACATGGAAACTGAAGAATGCTCTCAGTTCTAGAGGTGGTTCATTCACATCAGGGCTAGGAGACACTGATTGTTTTGCTACACCCTTTCTGTGGAAGGGAAGAGGACTTCATCCTCCAGGAATATGAATTCAGCATATTTCATTGGTACTAAATTAACTCAAAAGCTATTAAAAGAAGATTGTACTAAGAGCAATCTCAGAGGACTCAGAGAGCTAGGGTGGCAGCCAGATAAGGGAAAGTAATGGAAAAGTTATGCAAAAGCAGAGAGCTATCAGCTCCTCAGACTGCATCAATATAGTCAACACTGAAAACATTCACAATGACTTGTTTCGGGAATTTTTCTTCCAGAAGTATTTTTATGTGCTGATCCCTAATGTAACCCTGAATATCCCATCAGAATTTAAATATGAACACATTATCACAAACCATTTAAAGCTAAATAAGTTAACTTAGAAATGTTAGCACAGAGGCCTACAAGCTCCAAGCATCCCTCCTGGCTATGGTAAGAGATTGTTAGTATGTAGGCAAGAGTACCATGAGGCCTTACACAAGTTATGTCAGAGAAACAATAGATATTACTAACAGCTACAAATTAAATTGCTTATAGAGTGGAAATAAGCTTAAGAGTATGACCTATTTTTACAACTGCTTAAGGTTGTTTTGTGCCTTGTAGTTGGCTATGCTGTGTGAACAACAAGTTATGAAGTTGTAACCAAAACCACAAGAAAGAGCATGTAGGATGGAAGCATTTAAGAAGAACATTATTCACCTTGTGTATAACCACAATATGACATTAACATATGATTGGCCAATTTATTAAAACGTTCCAAACCACAAAGAACACAGTGAAATGATTGGTTAAGAGTTGTTTTAGGGCATAATTCATTTGATAATAAGTCTATAAAAACCTATAGAATTTTAAATCATTCTGGGACAGGCTGAGATGCAGACTGACCCCCTCACCTCCCAACTGGTCGGTGAGTACCACCTTTCTGTTACGTGCTGTTCTATTTGTAGTTAGAGAAATCTGACTTAATAAACTAGTTTGAGCTTAGTATTTGATGCGTCACTGACTTACACATTGAACAGAACCCACTACATTTATTACAGAAACATCTCTTTCCTAATTTGGACTATATTAGTATTCCAGAGAGAGCTGCCAAGAGACAGTGGGCCACATTTTGCAAAATCAATAGGGTTGTTATTTACAGCATAATTCGGTCCATTACTTACACTGTGGCAGTACAGGAATCTCGTGCAAGAGATTGCAAATGAATTTCCATCTCACTTTCATGATAATTTTACATGCAGCAGTGTAGTGAGGCGGTGTGGCTCCCCGCCGCCCCGGAGAGGGAGGAGCCCATCCGGAGTGGGAGGAGCTAGGGAGCTCTGAGCCCGCTCCTCAGAGGGTCAGGCGGCGACCCGGGTGTATAACAGCTCGCCCTCACAGCTCAGTCAGGCCCCAGCCGCCGGAGAGACCAGACGTCTCCAGCCTAGCTCGTGACTGGGAAGACCCCGCGGCCCAAGGCAGTCGCCAGGACTGGCCGGGCCTGCCCTGCGCCCGCTATCCGGAGGAGCCGCCGGACCTGCCCTGCACCCGCTATCCGGAGGAGCCGCCGGACCTGCCCTGCACCCGCTATCCGGAGGAGCTGCCGGACCTGTCGATCAATCCCTGCCCTGACAAACGCATGGTCCTGGATCCTCCTGAGGCCGAAACCAGGACCTAGGTAGGCCCCCAGGGGGAGTGTGGAAGTAGCCCGGGAGCAGCCAACCCCCATCTGGCTGCAGCACTGCCAGAGCCTATGTCAGCGTTTTTGCGGCCAGGATCCCCACTGACAGCAGCGGGTCTTCTGCCGCTGCTAGGGCTCCAGGCTGGGACGCAGTGGAGTGGGAGGGCCTGCGTCCCCCCTGCCATCCAACCCGTGGGTGGCAGTCTCCCCCACTCCCAGGCCTTTTGAAGCTTTGGGCCTACTCTTGTTGCTCAGCCCTGACTGAGGGCCTGAGCTCCTGACGTAGCATTTTTGCCCAAGCTCACCGGTGTGTAGTGAGCCAGTGTGGCTCCCCGGCACCCCGGAGAGGGTCGGGCCCCGGCAAACTCTTGTACAAGCAGCAAAACTTTTAACATCCAAGATTAGAAAACACATTTAGGTTTCATACACTGAAAGGACATTAACCTTGACAGGATTCAATCATTCCATATTCCTGAAGGCATATAGTACAGTACCTGCCAGTATGTGAAAAGATTACTCAAATCGTTATTTTAAAATATTGCACTTATAGTGGGAGACCCAAAGACTAGGACATCGAACATCACTGCTCTCATGCTCCAGCTACATGTGCACACATAGTTAATATTTGCAACTGCTTAAATGACCCGGCCATTATGGATTCCCACACTGGGCCTTTTGGTTGCCTTAGGAGATCTACTGGTAACTGGGCTTTGGACTGCATCAGAAGCATAAGCTGCAGAGGAATGAGCAGGTGGTGGAAGTTCCCCTTATACACCTATATCTCTGGAGGTGGAATGGCCCAGCTTCCCAGACTCTCAAGGTGTGTCTACATTGCAATGTAAGCCTAGGCTCAGACTCAAACCCAAATCCCCCTTCTATCTACACACAATTCTAACACAGACCCATTACCCTGCAGAAGTAGAGGGTTTGAGCCTGCGTCCCAAACAGGCTCAGGCCCAAAAATCTATCATAGCGCAATGTGGGCACAGCTCAGGTCCAAGCCTCCCAGACTCAGGTCATTTCCCCTGGACACCGGACCAGATCCAGTAGGTAGCATTCAGGAATATTTTATTATAATTATTGTGAAGTTCAGGAACTCATCTGTAGTAACTTATGAACACTGTATGTGATCTAGTTATTGGGATAGTTACTGTATGGCTATATTGTGTTATTGGAATATTTATTGTATGTAGGGTGATCAGATGTTCTGATTTTATAGTGACAGTCCCAGTATTTGGGGCTTTTTCTTATATAGGCACCTATTACCTCCCCAACCCCCTGTCCCGATTTTTCACACTTGATATCTGGTCACCCTAACTGAATGCATATGTTGGTTTACTTTAATAGCAGGTTTCAGGGTAGCAGCCGTGTTAGTCTGTATCCTCAAAAAGAACAGGAGTACTTGTGGCACCTTAGAGACTAACAAATTTATTAGAGCATAAGCTTTCGTGGGCTACAACCCACTTCTTCGGATGCATATAGAGTTGTTAACAAGTAGGAAGGCCACATGATGGCCCCATATACGCACATTCGGAGGTCAGTAAGACACAATGCCTGAGCTATTAGCTGTGAAGATGCTACTTTCAGGCTAGAGCCAAATCACAAGTCTTGTTTTGCCAGGCTGGGACTGATGAAATCAAAAGGAGCAAAGACAAGGTAAAATGTCTCCTTCTCCTGAGATCAGGCAGTTGTCAGGGAGCTGTTCATAGGGTACAGGCTGACAAAAACACAGACACCTACCTGGGGTTCTAAAGGAGTTAGGCCGTCCTATGCGTTAAGTAAGACGATGTGTGTAGCCCTTTTCTTGGTTTAAAATCCATTTTCTCTTATGCTTTTTTTGTTCTTACTGTTCAGATTAAACAAGACTGTGTTTTAAGAAAGCTGTCTAGTTCTTCTAGTTAGCACTGATCACAAGTCATCAAAGGGAAGACTTGCAGGTGCAAAACTCAGTCAGGCCACATGGTGCTGAAGTTCAAGAGTGGGAGAATTGTGGGTTCACCCCAGAAAAAGGTAAGGGCATGAGGCCTAACAGCTGCGGGAGTACACTCAGAACAGAGAAGGGGTCAAAGGTGCAACTAGCCCTGTACCATGACAGTTTCAACATATTACAGTGGCACCCAGAGACTCCAATCAGATCAGAGCCCCACTGTACTAGGTGCTTACAAAACACATAAACAGGAGACAGACTATTGCCCCTCCATAACAAAACACATACCTGCAGAGCAGTGATTGGAATTGTGTCCCTCCAATTCCTAAAAGCCAAACCTCTACTGTCTGAGTTAAAGGAAGATTTCTGTTAGGCCTTTGTTATGCCACCAATTCCCTTACCAAGCACTGCACATCAGCCATCCTTACATTGTAAATAGCAACCAACCAATGAAGGTAAAATACTCACACATACACAAAATACCCAACCTGGCCCCACTGAAGTCAACGGCAAAAATCTTCCACTGACATACCAGAGCACAGGTTTGGAACAAAGTCATAGACTTATAGACTTTAATGTCAGAAGGGACCATCGTTATCATCTACTTTGGCCTCCTGCACATTGCAAGCCACAGAACATTGCAGGCCTCCATAATAAAATGCATGAGGATTAAAGGTCCTCAGATATTAGGAGAATGTGAGAAGACCCTGGACAGAACAGAACAGATTCCTCCTAAGGACAGCTCCTCAACTAGAGCTGGCTGTATTTTTTCAAATTTCATTAAAAAATTATTCACAATTTTTTCATCATTTTTCAGACAGTTCTGTTCCCAGCTATTTCATTAAAACCTAGTGACAGCCGAGTCATGGACAAAATGTGCAGCCAAAAAGCCACAATAAGACAAGACTCACAGACAACAGGTTCCTTAATGAATAGGTTCATTCCTTAAAGTCTATGTTTCCCATAGTAATTTGAGTTCAACCGTTAATATAGAGTTTATTGTATCAGAATACTGCCAGCCTTCATCAATGAGTAAAAGCTTGAATTTAACTAAATTATATTCCTTCTAATCCCTTGTTGCTGTTTCAGCCTCTTAATGTTTATCTGTCCAAATCTTTTCTTACATGCTTAATTAAAACAGGTATCCATATTTCAGACATTACATTCTTAATTGATTTTATTTACTGGTACTAATTTCCTTTAATTTGTACATTATAGATGATTTACCTTACAATACAGGTCTAAGGAACAGTTAGTATCTTGCATGTAAACACACGCCAGTTGTCTACTTGATGGGCCATGTTGTCAGACATATGCACATGCATTGTTCTGCCTAACTTGTCCATGCAGATATTGTGACTGCATATTCAGTTATGGCAAATGAGCATACAAATGACTAATTAGACACATGACTGGCCAGTTTTACACATGCTTACTGTGACTGCATGAGAAAATCTTCCAAACAGCCAGTTAGTTAAGTACTTCAGAAAGGGAATCCATTTAAGTCAATGGAATTCTTTCCCTGGATTTTGTTGGGCTTTGGATCAGGACCAATAAATATCAGAAAGGCAGTTTTACAAATGTGAATAAATAAATGGCCACTTGGATGCCAGCTACCTGGGACACTGCCATAACAGAAGTTAATGGAGGTGCTTGAGCTGGGGATGCCTTTTTACAGATGAGAAGGAGCTGCAGGAAGGCTGTTCTGCACAAGAGCCCTTCACTATCAAATACAACCCTCTCCTCCCTCCAGTCCCGTCCCACTAATCCAATTTGTTGACTTTTAGGTCTTCCAACACTGCAGCTGTGAGTGTGCATCCCAGCTTGAGTGGACGGACACATGCTAGGTCTGCTTGAGTGAATGTGCTAAAAATAACCATGTAGCCAGGAGTAGCACAGGCAGTATCTCGGGCTAGCCACCTGAGTTCATACCCAGGGAGACCAGGTGGGTTTGTACTCAGGCAGCTAGCCAAGCTGCTGCCTGTGCTATCCCCAGCAACACTACTATTTTTAGCACATTAGTTCAAGCAAAACTAGCACATATCTGTCTACTCAAGCTGGGAAGCACACGCCCAGCTGCAGTGTCGACATACCCTTACAGCATGCTGCCAAACTCATCAATTTGGACAGGCATTTCGGGAAGCCTGAGGTTTGGTGGGTTTAGCTGAGCATAGAGGCAGGGGCTAGGAGGAATGTGGGTGACTAGAAGAGAGAAACTCCCTGTCCTCTCCGTGGCCTGAGGAAGCAGTGCGCCCCCCACCCCTTCTCTTCCTCTGCTGATTTAATGAGAATGTCTCTTCTCATTTAACCACTACACTGGGTGTAGAGTTTTGTGGGAGTTCAAATACTGTGGTGTTGCAGGCAGGGTTATTTTGTGCTGAGGGAGGTTGCTGGTTGGCTACTGCTCTTTTGGTCTTATATTTTTAATTATTGGATTATATTTTTGGATTATATTTTTAATTATTTGTTAAGAGCACCTAGAACATTCTTTTGATGTTTGAAACTGTAAATAAACCCAATCATAATATTACTACAATATTTGCAATTTTGAATATTTGAAGTTCAAATTATGCCCACAAACTCATGCTAAAAATTTGATCATATTTATATAATAGGAATAGATCAGAATTAGTAGATTTGAGGCTAGAAACAAATAGGCTAGAAACTAAACTACCATGTAGGCTGAAAAGTTATGTGCTACATAGCAAACATTTTATGATTTAAGAAAGAAAACCAGAGAAAAATTTAGCAGGACTGTATATTTATATCAGAAATCAATATTTACCCATTAATAATGCAGGGTCCTTTTTTCAGATGGCAGTTTTTTCCTGTAAATCCCTTGTCACACAAACAAATATATCCTCCATCTCCACTCTCTATGCATGTTGAGTTATTGGTGCAGGGTTTTGAAGAACATGGGTGAATATCTGTGTCAACAAAAACAGACAGTTTTGTTACATCAAAACACCATTAGTCGTAATGTTAAATATTTAGCATGTGAGAAATCAGGGCCTACTTTATCATATAAGAGCCATTAAATAGTAAACAATGCAAAAAGACTAAGTGCATTTTTAAAGGTCCCTCATCCTGTACTGCATATATTTTGATTTATTCTTCTCTCTAATGGACGGCAGATTGTTCAGTTACTTCATAGGCACTGTCAACTTGTTCCCCACCCATTAGCTCTCACTTTGTGAAATACACTTGCATTGTTTCGCTTTATGAATAAGTAATATTAACAATAAAAAGTTAGTGGTGGGGGGAGAGCTACTCATTACCATAAACACCACCTCACATTCCCAACTACTTCATGCATGTAAGTCAGATAAAGCAATGGGCAATCTAAAAATGGTATATTTACAAATTTCTCCAGATTGCCTGATGTTTGAAGTCCTATAATAAGCATTTTACATTTTAAAAGAGATAACTGATATTTGTAGTAACAAAACACAGGAGCTGTTTAAGAATTTAGATTTTCTTGGGCAGAGAGGGTGTCAGCAAATGCCAATTTAGTTGAAACTGAAACTTTTCTTAGGAGTGGGCTGGTTTCAATGAAAATTCATTGGAAAGGTTACTTGGGTCCTGATTGGAAATTCTGGGTAAAACCAGAAAAAGAGAGAGAGAGAGAGAGAGAGAGATACCTCGACCCCACAATAAGTAACATCAATGGTTATGGCACTCATCTGTGATGTGGAGAACCCAGATTCAAGTCCTTGTTCTGCCTGATGTTGAGCAGGGACTTGAGCCTGGGTCTTCCACATCCTTAAGCACCAGGTTCTTTGCTATTCTGGCATCACGATGTCTGTCTCAATCTCTCCTGTTGGTCCTATACAACTTTGTATACCTAATTAAATATTCATTGGGTCAGAGCGAGAGTGACTGTAGAGATCGGAGGCTCACCTAGGATGTGGATGATGCAAGGACTTGAACTTGAATCCTTCAAATTGCAGGTAGATACCCTAACGATTGGGCTATTGGCTACTGTGGGAGGCTTTTTGTTTACATGAAAAACTTTGAAAGGTCTCAGTTTCATCCCGGTGCAGAATGCCAACATTTTTGTGGGATGGGAAAACTGGTTCCAGCCCAGCTCTACAAAACACCTTTGAACCTCAACTTGTCCCTCTCTCTGTGGTGTAGTCTTTGCTGGTTGGCATTTACCTCTTACATCGGGTGCCAGAAGAGTGGACCCTATTATATTTTTGCCTTGTAAGTCACACACCTAATCTTTCACAATTACCCTCTTAGACTGAGTCTCCTCCAGAGCAACTACTGAAGATTTAAAAGGAAATAAATAAATAAATGTAGGTTTGAACCAAGATAGCACGGCAGCTGCTGTGAGGTCTTGCAACTTGCTGTGAATTTTTGCAAGCTCATGCATGCGTTTTGAGTGACAGCACAGTGCGTATACTTTTTTTCTAAAGTGATAAATAAGGATGTCATGAGTATTAAATTCTACTTCCCACCTAAACCCACAGGATAATATGAACCTAGAGGAATATCATGAGGCAATGTAAAATATTAACTATAACTATAAACTTTGTCCAGTTACAATAGTAAAATGCTCTTCCCCCTGTATAGGAGCCTATTATCCACTATCATAGTCTGTCCCGATTGCCGCACTACCGCTTTATGTGAACTTTTGTGTGTAAACAGTGGTTTCCACAAGGACCAAAATAGCCTCGGCTGCGTTTTGCAGCAGTGTTGTGTGCCCATTTTGGCAAGCTTTAAGGGCAGCTAACCAAACACAACCCTGATACGTGAGAAAGGAGATATCCTGAAATAGACACACATTCAATAACATTAAATAAGAAATGTATAAGAAGAAAATAAGAAAGGAAAGAAAATAAGACATATAACAGCTCACTAGCTAGGAAAGTGACACACAATCCTTGAGCCTATAGGAATAAATTCACTACTTTAAAAACAACAACATTACTCTTGAATTTCCCCCCACTCTTCTCTCAAATGACTGATGAACTGTGGAATTTCTTACCACAAGAAATAACTGAGGCCCAGAGCTTAAGAGAATTCAGAAAAGGATTAGACATTTACATGGATACGAATATCTACAGTTGTTTTACATAGAATTAAAATAGCACATACAAAGAGTTAAACCCTCATGCTTCAGCAATCACTAATTGTTTTAATTAGGAAGAAACTTCCCCAGTAGCAGTTCACTGGAGGGTTTCTTGCACCTTCCTCTTAAACATCTGGCACCACTCAGTATCAGAGACCATTAGATGGACCATTGCTTTGATCTGCTGTGGGGACTCCTATGTTCCAAATGAGCTGTCATTAGGGTACCTGCCACATATTCTGAATGCTACAGTTACTATAATGGCACTAATTTTGTGGGCTTTTGCCCTGGTTTCCATAGAAACAAACCAGCCACACTGTTTTCCCCCTTTGTTTTGAAAGTGATTCTGTGTGGTACATACACCCACTGTGGCATGTCACAAAGCTAGCTCAAGAAAGAGAAACCCTCTGTAACAGGGTGGCTTTCACCACAGGCTGGGGCTAAGCCAACCCTAATTATAGCATGAGTCTCACCTGAGAGGAATCAAGTGATTTGGGGTAAAAGGAGCAGGAGGGTGCAATAAAGGGGGAGGAAGCCTAGGAAGCTGTGGCAGAGTTTGGAGAAAGTGAGGAGAGGCTCCAGCAGTGAAGACCCAGAGGCCAGGAGAGTTGCCCCAGGCAGGAAGGCCTGGGAGAAGGAAGAGAAACCTTATGTTTGTGTGGATTTAGGAATGGACCTTGTTTGGGGATTTTGAGTTTTATTTGCATTTTATTTTATATTTTGACCAAGAAAAAGCTTGAAGGGAAATTTTATTTGAACAGTCCAAGTGAGGAAACTGAGGTAGTCTGCCTGTAGCCTGACCCTAGGCCATGAGGGGGCGCATGAGAGGTGGCCAACCTAGTTACACCCTGACACATGTGTACAGGTTTTAAATATGGGGTTGGATCCTGCAAAGTGCTCTACCCTCTGGCCTTGATCCGGTAAAGTGTCAAGCATATACTCAACTTCAAGCATGTGATTAAATGAGTGAGGGCAGGGCCTGCTCCAGGCACCAGCTTACCAAGCAGGTGCTTGGGGCGGCCACACCAGAGAGGGGTGGTATGTCCTGCTCTTCGGCGGCAATTCGGCTGGCAGTGGGTCCCTGACTCCCGCTCGGAGCGAAGGACTTCCTGCCAAAGTGCCGCAGATCACGATTGCGGCTTTTTTGTTTGTTTGTTTGTTTTTTGTTTTGCAAGGGGAGGGGGTGGCTGCTGGGGTGGGGGGAGGGGGCAAAAACCCTGGAGCCGGCCCTGACTGAGGGTATGTCTACATGGGGATAAAAAAAATGGAACAGGTCAGCTGACTCAGGCTCATGAGACTTGGGCCCTGGGAGCTTACAAATTGGTATGTAGACACTCAGGCGTGGGCTGGAGTCACTTACCAACAATAAACAATGCCACCACCACGGGCCCATTTCCTCATAACAGGCTGGACCAACCCCCAAATCTGAATACCCCCAAACTTTGGGGAAGTTCAATCTGGATCTGAACCCTGGAGCAGGCCCAACTCTATTAAAAACAGAGGCTATGCAAGGAGAAGATTTAGAACAACTATACAGGTACATGTTCTAAAACTATACAAACTGGAAATGTATGTGATGCACAATGAAATTTGAGCAAAATATACCAATGCAGTTCAAAATCACCTCCAGTTTCCTCCTTGTTTAATGAGCAAAGTAGCTGCTCAGAATATGCTCACATTTTAACAGTATACATCTATCAAACTAACTACAGACCTCCTCAGCTTTCCCACCGTCAGTTTTGCATCCTTTCTAGCTGGCATTCACTCTCCCTTGACAATGCCAAAGCAGTGGCTGCATACAGAAATGCCGTGGCAAACGTATACAGTCTTTAAAAGTTGTGAAAATGGAGGACATTGAGGAGGTGCAACGACTTCCCATAAAAAAGGTGCATTACTTATTAACTTTCTTGATTCTTTAGAGCAACATAGTAAATGTATGTTTTGACCTGGTGTACACTCATAGATATAGACTGCCTGCAGGAGCTAAAAATGCCAGTTTAGGTCCATTTGCTTGTGAAAATGTAACACTGGTTGTCTCCACTTCTCACATGCAAAGATAAAGTGTTAAGCGGGATTCCTTTATAGGTAGGAGTCTAGTATTTTATACTGATTTACTGGATTGGATTTAGTGTTTCCATATGAAAGTCAGTTATTCATACATGCTACCATCCCAAGTTGGGCAGGAGCCTCCTATTTGTCCTCTCTCTTCCTAACCTGATCAAATCTGTATTAGTGGTATGTGCTAATGAGTTATAGCAATCCATCACAACTTTATACAACCAGGCAACTGACACCATCTTCCTAACAGAGGAGGGTCCAATCCAATGGCTGAGTAGTTGCTCCATTTCAAGTTATATTGTTTTATTGGATCATGACAATCACGGGTAAAGGCCATCCAATAACAGGGAGGAAGCTTCTCTCTGCTGACCCAATATGAATGAGAGAACATGTCCAGACTAGCTAAATCCATTAGACTGGCATGATTTTCAATATACCTGATATATCCAGACATCAGACAAATGGCTAATTCTATCACTCTGATTATTCTTGACATGTCCTTAGCTGGCCCCAGATTCAAGTTGGCAAAAACTGACTCCTAGTGCTGAGTGAAATAATTTTTGGATGTCTGTAGAGCACGCTGGGTATTACTAAATATAGAGATAATGGGTAATATTTTCAAATCCACCCAAGTTATTTTCAAAAGCGACTTAGTGACTTAGGACCAGATTTTCAAAGTATTTAGGTGCCTAGAGATATAGATCGGAAACTAGTGTTATTTTCAGACATGCCAAACCAGATCAAGTTTCTAACACCCACTGGTTTCAAGTGACTAAGTTCCATTTTCAAAAGTGACAGATTTTCAATGGTATTTAGGTTCCTAAAGATGCAGATAGGTGCCTAGTGGGATTTAAAAACAAAGAGTATCTAACCTACTTAAGTGTTTCTGAAATCTCTCTAGGTACCTATCTGCATCTTTGGTGTCTAAATACCTTTGAAAATCTGGCCCATAAGAGCCCAAGTTTAATTGAAAGATGATGGGATTTAGGCTCTAAGTCACAGACTTTGAAAATGTTACTCAATGAAAATTGCTTAATGAATAAGAATGATTTCTTGAACATCAAGTTACAGAACACAGCAACAAACTAACTTTTAATAAACTAGAAAATGATGAAACCCAGAAGACTGGCAAAAAATATGAGCCCAGTTCTCCTTTTCCACTGGTTTAACACCAATGTAACTCCACTGAATCACTGGAATTTCTTTTGATCTACATTGGTTTGAATGAGGGAAGAATTAAGTGTTATACCTTTAAATAGTTCCATTCAAATCCTTTGCTAGGAAATATTTGGTCAAGCACCAAGCTCATGTATTTATTTCAACTTCTACTATCATATGTACACAATGTTGGATAATGAATTATTTCAACTGATTGAACACACCCACGGGGACTTCTTACAGTTACGGAACCAGTGTAGAATTTGTTATTTATCATCTGCATGTGACAATCATAGTTAAAAATGGAATTAGGGTTTTATGCATAATTCTAACAATACCCAGAACTATATTATACAAGATATTGTATGTTTTCACCTAAAATGTGACTGCATAGGGCTTTTTTTCTCTCCCCTGCTTCCACCCCCCAAAAAAAATTCATGTCTCATCGTGTTTTGGGTCAAATATTCATTTTAGAAAGAAAACATCTAGGGAAAAGCTTTTGCATATTTTTAACACCAGATGGAGCTGTAATCACTTCATTTAATCTCTGGGAAACTATGTTGCTCTATTAAAGGAAAGTATTTGCAAACCTATGTCGCAAAGGCTGCCAACCCATCCTTCTTCACAGACACATTGCCATGGTTTGGCACAGCTGCCATGCACACAACCAGGAAAAGGAACACACTGATTACAGAACGCTCCTTGCCACCCAGGTTGACACCTGAAATAGATACAAGACAGGATACAGAGGTGTTTTTTTTTTTTTTTTAATAATTACCAGGCTGTTCTCCTTTTAAATGCACAAAAAACGGAATTTGCAAAGATAACACTACTACATGTAATGCATTTGAAAAAAAAAAAGACCTTCAATGAGTATAAAATACTGGGGAAAGAATTAAAGAAAATCGATTCACTTTAGGTGGAAGAAAAACAAATATTTTAAACCTAAAATAACTTAGCCCTCTTAAGTATCTTTCTATAGGTGCTCCTAGGATATTTTCAAAGAAATACTCTAATTCTCAGACGCATCCAGGTTTCTTTAAAATGTTATACAATTCTAGTTACAGTCTGTTAATGGAGAGCTCTTTCCTTATAGCATCACATTTTCAGCTGGCAAATCATTCTAATTTCTGTCATTTTTGTACAAAAAAAAAAAAAAAAAAAAAAGCATGTATTATTGAAACAATCAATCCTTTCACTAATAACCTCAGCTGGTAGATCTCTTTACCTGCATTCACTAGGAATTTCACAAAATCCATTCACTGGGTGGCAGCCAGGTTTACAAACAACATCTGGGAGAGAGATTTGTAAAGTGTCAGTACTAAAAAGAACCATATCCTTATATTCTATATAGATTATAGATGCTTTAAAACCAACCAAAAATGTATAAAATGTAGATTTGTTCTCATTCTGAAAACAAAATGTAATTTTAAATAAACATATCTCCTAGCAATTCAGCTAATACACCTATTAGACAACTGGAATGGAAGTTCCTCAGAATTGTACAAGTTAAACCACTTTAGCATATGCAAAAATTTTGCAATATTAATATCAATTTACATAAAATTGAAAATTACATACAGGTCATTTCACACATCACATGATACTCTAATTATACTATTATACTTTTATTTATACAAAAGCACCTTTAGTCAGAAATAATTAGCATTCTAAAAATTTGATAGTATACATGTTGAATCTATTCAACAAGGCTGTGCTATGAAGAAACACTACTTTTGATTAAATTGTATGAGAATAGCAAAAGTTAGTGAAAAAGTCACATTTTCTTTGCAGACAATTGAATGTAAATATTTTAATCTGTTAAATAATCTTAATCTCTCATGCAATCATTAACTTTTGAAATAATTAAATTGCAAGACAAATCCCTGCTCACACTCAGTGAGAAGAAAAGCGTCTCTCTAAAATCAATGAGAGAAAATGAGCATTTGGAAGGAACCTGAACTGAAAAACATGCGTAGGGTAAAGCAATACTAGGTTCTTCAACAGTGGCATTAAAAAAAAATTAGCGAGACGACCTCTGGAAAGTTTTTAAAACGGTTACTTGTGTTAAGGTTGCAAGTTCTTTTCATTCATCCCATCAACTGCACACCACGATGACAAGAGGAAACACTGGGTCTTCTGCACGGTTGTCTAATCGGTCAATTGCCGCTTTCCGGGATGCTGAGCACAGAGGACACGCTTCCTAGAATATGGCGGGTGTGTTTGTGTGATCTAGTAACGCTTTCCATATTCTCTCGCTTGTAGTGTGTGTGCGCGCATATGACCCAGAGTCTCTCTCGTGGACATATGAACGCACATCCACATACTAGATTCTCCTTCTCTCAAACGAAACCGAAGAGAAGCTGAACAAAAACTCTTCCCGATCCCACAGACAGGAGCTGGGAGCAGCAGCAGCCGAATGTGTAAGGAAACCGAATCACCCCTCCTCCCGCCCCCCAACAAGAGCCTGCAGAACTTTCCTCGAGTGACAAAAGTGCCACGAACTTGTCCAGGCTGCGTCCAGCCGCAGCAGCCAGCCGGGGGCTCCGGCGCGCTCTTACCTGGGGTAACGGGCAGGATGAGGGGAAAGCAGCAGCAGCAGCAGATTAAAGTGACAGCCTGGAAATCCATCACCCAGCATATCAGGGGCGCGCTCCCCACCTACAACGACAGGCACATGCCCGTGGCAGGGCGCCGGGCTGCTCCCCCACCAGCCCCAGAGAGGGGATCTGGCATCCGCCCCCCGCCCGCACGCTCCGGGCAGTCTGCTCCGCGAGCTCCGCTGGCCCGGGAAGTGTTGGCACCTGGGGGTGTCTACACCGCCCCTCTGCAGCAGCGGGCGCGGAGACTCCGTCTTTGCTGCAGCACGAAAGCTCCCTCCTAGCCTTGGCAGCGGCTCACAGGGGATCCGCTGGCACAGTCAGGATCCGGCTTATAATTAAACTTCTACGTGAAAGGGGGAGGGAAGTGGGGGGGGAAGAGGCCTCCCCCTTTCCCCCGCTTCCCTCCATCCTCCCCCGCCTCCTCTCCCGGGGGGATCGCATCTGCTCGTGGGCAGGGAAGGGGTCGCCAGGGATTAACTTTGTTTCGGGGGTGGCTCTTCCGCAGGGGGCTTGTGCCGCTCCGCGGAGCTAGCGGGGGCTGCCCCGGCCCTGGGGAGCCAGAGGTCGGAGCAGAACGGGGATCCTGTCCTGCGCCCTTCCCCTCTTCACTGCACAGACCGGCCAGGGCGGCTGGCTGCAGCCGAGCTCCTCCTGCTAGTGTCCGGGCAGGCGAGGTGAGTGATCAGCGGGCAGCCCTGCCAGAGCCCCACGCACCGCTTGAGCGAGATCCGGAGCCGCGGGGGGGGGGGGGTACCCGTCCCTGGATTTCAAAGTGCGTATGTGGGTTTTCCTTACATGGGTGCGTTTACTGTCCAAACTGCGGCCAGGCAACGTCCAGTCCCTCATCACCTTCTCCACTGACTAGCGGTCTCTTGGCATCCAGGCTGGACCGTTACAGACGGTTAGATCCACCTTTTCCAGAGTGGCTGCCAATTTTGGGGTGCAACATTGTGACACCCTGAATCCCTGGTTGCTTTTGAAAATGTTGGCCTTGTTGTCTAGAGTACTTTGTCTTTCCCCTGCAAAATTGAAAAGGAAAAAATATACTTCCACCCTTTCTTGTTTATTTATTGTGCTCAAAGGCAGCTTTCAATAATTCTGGAGATGGGGGAGAGGTTGAGAAGGAAACCACTTTTTCCCAGCTTCTATTTACTTTTCCAATACAACTAGCAGGTTTTGTCTGGCCTGTTTTTGCTGGTGAACTCTGTAGATGATTGAAGAACTAGCAGGATTATGACATTACAAGGGACAAGAAAATGAAATGGGGGCAACTCTAGTAGCAGGGAGTTTTAGTTAGATTGGTTTAAACTACAGTGTTTGTTGCCAGGCATTTAATCCAAACTGCCCCCACATAGTTGGCTAAATGCTTTCTTTGGGGAAGCTATAACCTCTACCCCTTCAGGTAAGGACAGAGAAAGCTCCAACTCTAGGTTTCTAGTCTTCCAAGGAAGGCTCCAACAAAAACAGGGAAGACAAAATTTAATATGTGATATTTCTAAGGTTAAAAACTTTTCAGTCCTTCATTATACATCAATAAAGAACAACACAAACAAAAAATAAAATAAAAAGACAAACCTCCTTTCCCCTTGAAGGGTCACCTTCAACTGATTGTGTATTTTTCTGCGATTGTCCCTCCCTATACTTTCCCATTTGTAGCACAGGAGTGCCTGTGATTTCAGCTACCCGATTTAGAGCCAGATTGGCTAATTTTTGTTGCTTGCAGTACTCCTTTAAAGAAATTACTGTCCGTTATGCCTTAATTAGTGTCTTTTAGGATTTCCAAGCCCACTTTTTCCTCACTTGTTGATTTAATGCTTCTTTCCCTGAGACTTTATTTGTTAATTTGTCAACATTTATGTGAAGTACACGGAGCTGCCAGTAATAGTTCATTAACTGTTTGATTGTTATGGTGTTGTTTGCTATAGGCTCACCAGGGATTAATTCAACCAGGGGTTACTTGCACATATGCAGGAAAGGGGACAATAGCTTCAGGCAGATTGTTTACTGGTACTTAAAGACAAATCAGATATCCTGTTTTACTCCCAACCATACTGAGTTCATCAGTAGGGTTTGTAACCACGATCAGTAGGAAGCCAATGGAAAAAGCTAGAACAAATAACTTTGGGGTGCACAAACGACACCCCCTGAAGAACAGGGAAGAGGGAGAGGGAGACTGTTTAGGAGCAGATTGAACCCCTGTCTCCAGCAGTTTGGGTGTCTTGGATAAACTGGGCCTTCCTAACCTATAGGTAAGAGAGAAGGGTGTGCAGAACCCTTCTGTTAAGAACCCTTCTCCCTTGTTATGCTTTGTTTCTGCTGTTGAGATTAAACAATACTTTGTTTGGAAAATACTCCTGAAGGGAAGAGTTGCAGGCACCTTACCCAGTCAGGAATAATAGATGGCACACGGGATGCTATAGGTCCAGGTACGTGGTCTAAGAGTAGAAGAGTTGCAGAATTCCACCCTGAGAGAAGGGAAGACACAGGGCAATACCCATATACTCTTATTCTGTGAATCCATTCATTACTAAGATGAAGGCCAGTAACTCAGGCCAAGCTTTCTGTTTTTCCTCACACATTCAACCATTTCTATGCTACTGGTCAGAAGTATATCCAGGGTAGCTTATCCTTGAATTTAGATATTGCAGATAAATAATTGTCTATGTAATTTAGAAACATCTTTTATGCTGCATGTTTGGCTGTATTTCTTACACAGCAGATAAACTGGATAGTTAAAACCCCCATAAGTATGATATCGTATGGTTTCAAATACTCTGATAGTTGGTCCCAGAAGATTTTATTCTCTCTCTCCTCCAGTCCTGATGGTCTGCAAAAGACGCTTATGGTAGCTGTTATTTGTCATTACCTGTATGATAATTCATAGATTTCACCACCACACTCATAAGTGTCAATTTATATGATCTCATTGGTACTGAAAACACTTTTGACATATGACATTCCTCCCCCTCTCTTTCTATCTCTGCTATTGAATATAGACTGCATTTATCCATACTGATATTTGACATTGATGAGAATTTTGTCACCAGGTTTCTGTTACACATGCTGTTTTACACGCACTCTCATTTAATATGTTTTTAATCTTCCTTGCTTCCCGTGTTTGTACACGTGTATACAGATGCTTTAGTGCACACATGCTCTCTATTTTTCACAGCAAAACTCCATCTTTTTATTACATTGTATGTCAGATGTGCCTCTCTGATTAGTTGAATTAGGAAATAGGTCCCTTTCTCTGTCTTTAGTTTAAAGACCACCTGAAATAAGCCTGCCAGTTTTAAATCGAGGAGGTCAGAATCCCTCCTGCTTAAGTGGAGACTATTAAATCCAAACAAACTTTCAACACAGAAGTTCCAATGTTCTAGGAATCCAAAATAGTTCTCCTCTCTCCGTTATGCCACCTGAGCAACCAGACAGCAAACCATTGCCACTCAGCTCAATAATTACATCCACCTGTCAGAAACACGCTCATCCAGCACTCTGACAGTTTTCAGTGAATGTGGAAAAGACTTGGGTTCTGGCAAATCTTAGTGAGTTCCACTAAGAATACCCCATTGCTGATCCTAGAAAGGTTTACTCTAAGACCTGGAAGCAAAAGCACCTCACCTAATCTTTGCCTACATAGTTCATTTCTTGTTAAGTGGTCATTTTTCAGGTATCAAGATCTCAGACCATTCAAGGTTTTAAGGATTGTACCCAACACCCTGAACCAGCACCTAGAAATTAATGAATAACCTTTTTGAAGGTCCCAACATTCCATCAGTTTTAGGAGATGGATAGTTTCCCTGGGAACTAGCAGAAACTTCTGGCTGGCCTTCAGAAGTTTCCTTAAGAAAAATATATTATGGAAATCCAGCACAGAGGTGTCAAAGGCAAAGATTGCAGTAGCTGAGTCAAGATAGGACAGGAAATTCCTCAACCTCTTTGCCAGTAATATACATAAATGGGTGCTAAGGCTCACTTTCAGAAACTGAGAATCCAACAGCAGCAAAGGGTCCAGTAAAGCCTTGAAGCTGTGAACTGCCATTGTGGATGTACCCATCCACTCCTCCAGGTGCCTCCTCTGCCTGCTAATATCATGGGGGTTGGTGCACTGATTTCTAAGCCCACAAAATAGAACAGGCAGGGCCACCTTCCCAGGGCCATCTTTATGAGACTTTATAATGAGTCCAAATAGAACAACATCAGCGGTAGTAAAACAAAGACGAACTACAACCAACAGTTTCCTCGTACAAACCTGTAGACAGGGCTCCAGCTGTCGCCCCAACTTCTGCCTCGGAGGCCCCCTCTTTATATTTTCCCAGCTCCCTCTAATAGGTCAGGGTTAAGTAGCTGCTGCATTAACCCTTTGGGGTCTGGTTTCAGGAGTGCCATTGGACCCTGTCACATATCACTTATGTCTTGTCTGGAGGGAGATTCAGACAATTTGTCTTTGTTCAGCTCCCAATTTCATTCAGATGCTGTA
Organism: Trachemys scripta elegans; assembly: GCF_013100865.1. Classification (NCBI taxonomy): domain Eukaryota; kingdom Metazoa; phylum Chordata; order Testudines; family Emydidae; genus Trachemys; species Trachemys scripta. The sequence continues at coordinate 23,261,611 of NC_048301.1, forward strand.
AGAATGTAGAGATGACAGAATCTGGCTTCAGTGAGAAGAGGCCAACAGATCATCATCAGCATGTCAATTATACTACAGGTCCCAAAGCCCTCATTATATTCTCTGTATACATATATTAAAGTGAGAGGTAACAAGAAGGAGCCAAATGGGGCATCACATATAGGAGCCCTGGGAGCGGAGAAAATGAAAATTCACTCAACAGCTCTCTGAAAGGAGAGGAAAAATCATTTCTAAAGCTGTCCCATCCCACTGACGAGTCAGCAGTGCCTTGTGAATATTGGCATCAAAGACAGCTGACAGCTCTAATAATATCAGTGTGTACACCCTACCTTTATCCATCACTAGGAGCTCCTCAGCCAGAGACATTGTTAATACAAACACACATGGACACACAGCTTCTTTGGGGGATATACTGATCAATAACCTGCTGGTTTGAACCACAGTAAAAGATGGTATTTAATATTCTACTCTATAACCTGTGACCAGTGTTGTCAATAAAGAAAAGTTGTTCCAATAAAAATCGAGGCCAGTTTGAAGCCACCAGAACCATTCTACACTCGAGCGCAGGCTGAGCCACCTTACTCCTCTCCCATCAGGCAACAGTGCCTCTTCACTCCCCACTCCTGGGGCTTGGTTCTGTTCTTGCTCAAGTCCATAGCAGAACTCCCACTGACTTCAATGGTGCAGCATCCGGCTGGAAGCTACTCTTTTTACCACGATTAGATACAAACAGAATGTGTCTCTCTGCAAAACAAAGAAAACCTACAAAAATACAAGGAAATGGCAGCCCTTATTTATTACCTCCAAACTGCCAGAGTATTTTGGACAGGATAATTGTTTTCTCATCAGAACAGAAACAACTGAAGAAACTGTAGCTGAAACAAAATGGTGCCCCTCAACTCCCACCACAAACGTTAACCTCATGCGCTAGCCAATGACAAACAGCAGTGCCACCCATCAGTCAATTAATACAGGCCAGAAAATGCTGTTGGCCATTTCAGTAAACTCATCCGATGAAATCCTGGCCCCAGTGACAAAGCTACCATTGACTTCAGTGGGGCCAGGATTTTACCCAGTGTCTTTCACTGACAGAAAGGCACAACCAACAAACATGATCAAGGAATTAACACAAAGAACCTCCCGTATGATTTCTCACATAGTATTTTATCAACTGAAGAAACAGTCAAGAAATGGAAGGAAAATCCATTGAGAGAATAATACACTGCTACAAATATAAATTAGGAAACTAACAAACATACTCAAGAAAGAAATAATCTGTTATAAAACAAAAACCAAGACCTTAGAAGTTGATGTTACAGAAAGGCTAACTCCTTTCTAGGATGAATGTAGAAAGGCTTCTTTTGGAGAGCTAGGAAGATTTCATCATCATTTTATACTGTACTGGTAAGTCTGTACATGGGAATACTGAAAACATTTCTGGGCTCTTTTGTTCAAGAGTGGTCTAATGATGCAGAGAGGTTCAACCAAAGGCGATATGTATTTCCAGGTCTTATGAAAATGAAGGAACAACATTTGTTTAGCTTAAAAACAAGAGAAACACTTTAAGGTGGGAGCATATTGTCTATGTGAATATATAAAGGGAAGAAGACAGAAGTGGGAAAAGAAGTGTTCATGGTGGACTGATGTAATAGCCAGAAATAAAGTCAAAAGAAAGATTAATTTAGCTTAGATATATATAAACCCTCTTTACAGTGGGACTGTTTGCCAAATGAAGAGAAGGCAAAATAATTGGATGTCTTTAAGGAAAGGTTAAGAACATTTATGGAAAGAGTAATATAAGACACTCACTGCTTGAAGCAGGTGTTTGGATTAGTTTATCCAGGATCTCCCTTTCAAAGCCATCATTTATAATATCTTTCAGTGCTAGAAAATGTTTCCATCAAATTACTGCTTTACAAAGCATGAGTTTTACAGATTAAAAAAATGTGCTGAGCATTCTGAGAAATACCAATAACTAGGAAATTCATAAAAAAACCATCGAGTCCCAAATGTTTTACCCATTTTCGGCAGAAGCCGATGCTCTGTAAAGTACAACACCTCCTTATCTCTTCTTTTTCAGTGTTATGAATTGGGTACAGTATGTATACCTAGACTCTGAATAGTCAATCCTTATGTGTAATACTTTTTGTCCACTTTACTATTGTTACATTTTAAAATGTATTTTAGGTGCATTCCTGAGACCAGGCAAGTCAGTTTACTTTCTGTGTTTCTTCTAACTAGATTTGAGCCTTAATTTCAATGGAGAAAGAGAGAAAGAGATCATTTTAATATATTTAATAAAGCACCATGTTCACGTTTACCTGGATTTAGAGTAAATTATTCTATTTACTAAAAGGGGTATTTATAAGGAAAAATGAACATGCATGCAGTTTGCTTTGAGACAAACATATCAAAATGAAAAGTTCAGTTACAAACCTTAAGACCTTAAAATCTCCAGTGTCTTCTGATACTGGCAGTTTCGGCTTGCTCTCTCAGCTGTAGTAATACTGAAATCTTTCAAAGTATTGTATTTTGAAATCTTTAAGGTAGCCATGTCTGAGGCTGGAGATGCTTGCAATAACTCGGGGGGAGAAAGATGTGGTTGGGCAAAAAACAAAAACGCAACCCAAAAACCTTTTTAGTCCAGTCACAGTTGTCAGGCTCTGGCATTCTGGTATTTCATCTTTGTCTGTCTCAACTGGATTTTGTTCACTTACTACTCTAACTACAGAAGCAAGACTATATTTTCGTTCTCAGTGTTCACCATGGGTGTTTGTAGCTCTGGATATAGAGTTTATGGACTAAAAAACTAAGTTTATTTCTTCTGTATAAAACTCACATGATGCATTTTTTTTGTTATATATATATATATATACCGTATATGGGTACTTGCTTATATATATATATAGTACCGTATATGGGTACTTGCTTATGGAAATCTGGTTCCAACCACAACCAGAAAGTTTCCTCAGTTATTTTTGCCTAACACCTAAGCATTTTTCTAGTTACTTAACATTTTTCTTTTACACATATAATTGCCCATTGTTCTCCACAATGATAATGTTCAACTCTACAGATACTAGAATTAAGGTCTCATTTAGATTATCTGGCTAATTTTTGTTTGCTGGCGAAATCCCATTTGCCCTACTTTAAAAAAAATGCACATGTGAATTTTTCATTTTGTTTGGGGTTATTTAATCTTTCTCTTGTCCAAGCCCATTTTATAATCAGTCACAATTTCTTAGTTTTAAGTTTCTACTGCTCTATATCAGTGATTCTCAACCAGGAGTATATGTACCTCTGGGGGTACTCTGGGGGTCATGGAATGGGTTTAGGGAGGGGTCATAAGTGTAGGGCTGGCATTAGGGGATGTCAAGCACAACAACTGCCCAGGGTGCCACATCACAGGGAGCCCCGTGAAGCTAAGTTACATGGTTCAGCCCTGTTGCCTGGGGCTTGGGCTTCAGACAAGGCTCACAAGTGAAAAACAAGCTCAAATATCACACTGAAATGTAAGTACAATGTTTATATTCCAAGTCGATTTTATTGTTATATGGTAAAAATGAGAAAGTACGCAATTTTTCAGTAACAGTGTGCTGTGACACTTTTGTATTTTTATGTCTGATTTTGTAAGCAAGTAGTTTTTAAGTGAGGTGAAACTCAGGTACACAAGACAAATCAGACTCCTTGAATGGGATACAGTAGTCTGGAAAGGTTGTGAACCACTGCTCTATATCAATGAATTTTTTATCTTATTTATAAAGGATACATGGAGGAACTACATGAACATGTAAATGCAAAGTTAATATTTTATAACAAGAAGTGTCATAAGAATTCACTGCATGAAGAACACGGGGAAAATACAGAAAATGAAGTGGGGTAATAAAACACAGCATTTACATAGGATCTCTCCTAGCTGTGGAACTATCGTTGCTTTCCAGCACCCAAGCCAGGAATAAAGGAGTCTGGCCAAATTCCACCTCTTCATATGATAATATCCCAGAATTCAATCTCACAAAACTATATTACCTATTTCCGATGGAATTTCCTATTTCCAACCCATTTTCTACATTTCATTTAAGCCTCCCCTAAATACTAAACAAACTACCAATAAAGGATAAACTTCCAAATAAACCAACTAAAAAGTTACTGTATTCATAGATTCATGAATTTCAAGGCTAGATCATTCTGATCATCTAGTTTGGGCTCTGGCATAACAGGCCATAGAATTTCACCTAGTAATTCCTGCATCAAGCTCAAAATGTCGTGTTGAGCTCAAGCATATCTTTTAGGAAGGCAATTGCGATTTAAAGACTTCAAGTAATAGTGAATCCACCACACGCTTTGTTAATTTGTTTCAAGGGTTAAATAAGCTCACGATTAAAAAGGTGCTCCTTATTTCCTGCCTGAATTTGTCAAGCTTCAGACAGAACTAGTATTCCATTGAAAAGGATGTATATTGATATACAATTAAAAATTATATAAAAGGAATTTTTACACAGGAGGTGGGGAAAAAAGTCTTAAGTAGAGATGGTTCCTATGGGATATATATATATCCATCATCTGAACTTCAAGTTTTGGGTACATTTGAGGATCTCAAAGTGCTTTGCAAAAGTATATACTTCTACCCTATTTCACAGAGGGAGAAACTGAGGCACAGACAGGTGCTGTAACTTGCCCAAGGTCTCACGATGTGCTTGTGGTAGAGAGGGACCGAATCCTGGTCTCCTGGCTCCCAGTTTCCTAGCCTGAGTGCACTGCCTCCCGTGCAACATGTCAGTGAACCAAACACTTCGTGAGTTTAAGCAAGTCTCTGATCAGCTAGTTGCCCAAATACAGGAAGACTGTAACACCCACTGATGAAGGCAAGCTGCTGCCACCGAGGATCTTTGTAAAGACCTCTGGGGCCATGGAGAGCCTGAAGGGGAAGACTCAATATTGGTAGTGAGGTGATCCTATTACAAAGTGTAGGAAATGCTTGTGGGAAGGGTGGATGGCTACATGAGAGTAGGCATCTTGTAGGTTGAGGGCAACAAACCAGTCTTCTGGATCTAGGGATAGAATTATGGTTCCTAGAGTCACCATTCTGAAATGCTGTGCAAGGACAAAGTTGTTCAAATTCCAGAAGTTCAAGATTGGTCTTCACCCTCCGGCCCTCTTGGGGAGTAGGAAATATAGACGGAATAGAACCCTCTTCCAACAAACTCAGGTGGAACCAGCTCAGTCACTCCTAATATTGAAAGAGACTGTATCTCCTATTGTAGGAGCTCCTTGTGAGACAATCCCTGAAGAGGGACAGGGAGTTGAGATGAGATGGGGGTAGAGTGGTATATGGAGTAATCCACTGACAGCCTCAAAATCCATTTGTCTGAGGTGATGTGTCCCAGGCAGGTAGGAAGTACGACAGTCAGTTTCCAAAGGTGGGTTGGATGGAACAATTGTACAGCATAGAATCTGGTGGAGGAGTTTGTCGATGCCCTCAACCAAGGCATCAAAACTGAGTCTTATAGGGAGGTGCAGACTAGGTGTTTGTAGAGCAGACTGGGTGTTTGTAGAGGAGGGTGGACCTCTCTTTTGGGGTTTAGATCTCCTTCTGAAGGGCTTAGAGGGTTTGGGGAAGGTGGGCTGGTATTGAAAAGGCCTGGATTGCTGTGCAGTTTGAGACGTGCTAAAACATCTTTTCATTGCAGGGACATAAATTCCCAAAGATTGCAGCATTGTAGTCTTTAAGGATGTGGAGAGAGGAGTCAGTGTGCTCACTGAAGAGCATGGGCCCTTCAAAATCAAGGTCTTTGACGGTGTTCTGCACGTCTTTCAGGAGGCCAGACGACTGAAGCCAAGATGCTCTTCTCATAACCATGGCCATGGATCTGGAGGCTGTCAGCAGCATCTAGAGTGGCCTGCAGGGAGACTTTATCAACTAACTGGCCTTCTGAGATGAGGGATTGAAATTGGTCTCTGGTCTTATAGCAGGAGTTCAGTAAATGTGTGAATTTCAAATAGTTGTTGAAATCATATTTTGTCATTAAGGCCTGCTAGTTGGCAATTCTAAATTGAAGAGAAGTTGATGAGTAGCTCTTCCTGCCCGGTAAGTCCGTTGTTTGGACTCCTTGTGCAGGTGAGAAGGTTTAGAGTGAGCTTAATGTTTCTTTTCATTGTCTGCATCTACCACTAGATAATTAGAGGTGGGATGGGAGAAGTGCTCCTTTCCTTTTGATTGCATATAATAATTTTGTATCTGCCCATTTATAAATGGCTAGATTTGTGGCGGGTATTTACCACCAAGTGTAAACAGGAGATAGCCGTTCCAATTAATGAGGCACCATTATCTTTCCCTGGGGGTTGGTATTCAAAATATCCACAAAAGGGTGCTGGGACTCTTGGACCTCTTCTAGCTGGATTTGTAGCGAATATGCCAGGTGTTTCATGAGGTCTTGAAAGGCCCTGAAGTCATTGGCATAAGATGGCAGTGGTGGCATTACTGTCTCAGCTGGAGGAAGAGGACTTGGCTGAAGGAGGTGAGACCTCTTTAGTCTGTGGTTCTTGTTCCTCTTGTGAATCATCCAATACCACGGAAACATGGTATCAGAGATTGGTCCATCAGTACTGGAGGGTTATATAGTACAGTTGGAGATCAGTGTTCTTTTTGGATGGCATCCTGTGGAATTATTTTCTGAAATGACCCAATGGGTTCCAGTAAGCCCACTGGGAAGGGGGAGTAGGAAGGGAATCTGGAAGGCAGTGGAGGGCTATGTTTGCCAGTGACCAAAGCCAAGATTGGTATCAGACCTGGGAATACGGATCAGCAAGAAGATGGTGAATGCAGGACTGAAGAGGTTGCTGAATCTTCTCTGACCCCCAGAGCTGTGGTAAGATGATTCTACTAGAGCATCTGGGGTAGGTCTGCATGTGTTGAGGTGCCAAGAGGTTTCACAGGACTACCAACAAAGTTGGTGCCCTGGGAGCAAAAGGCTTGTGCATGCAGTACTTATTATGTGGTACCACCACTTTGGTACTGGATACAGACAAAGCCTCAGTGGTACCTTCCTGGGGATGCAAGTTCTCCTGAGAGTGAGTTGTATGGGGTGACCTACTCCTTTTCTTCATTTCCCTGTTCAGGGAAGTATGCTTCCTTTTCCTGGAGGTCTTGGTCTATGGGCCACTGACAGAGTTCCAGCAGACACCTGAAATGTCAAGACCAATGTATGCCGGGGCGGGGGGCAGTGCATGGGAAGCTGACTTTCTTGAGCTAGGGAACGTTCCTTTAGGAAGAGTTTCAGTCTAGTCTGCCATCCCTGCTCATGGACATTGCTTTGCACTCTCCAGTCGAGAGCACACAAGCACACACACATCCTATGCTGGAGTACCCAGAGGGACATATACTCAAAGAAGAAGTATTCATTTCCTGTCAGTATATAATTGGAATAGAATACAGAGTTTAGATGCATCACCTATACCCAGCCCAGGCTGGTTCTGGCAGGGGAGACCTTGCTTATTCATGTGACAAGTGGACCTTTTCTCAGCTTCCTGAGGCTGAGCCGTTGATCCTCCCCTGAAAGGTCCATCTCCGTATACTCTTGTAGTAATCATTTTGGAGTTTCATCTTTTATAATTCCCTCTTCCCTGCTGTCAGGAATCAGACCATCTATAAGCTATTCATATTCACAGTTTCAAGAGTACTTGCATTTAAACTAATTAAATGTTTCATCTACCTGTCTGTGAATGTTGAACACATGCTCAAAGGTGATATTTCTCTTCGGAGTGTAATAATCCTCAGGCATTTTGACCAAACTGATTTTTCCCCTCCCATCTTCAAATAGAAATGTGTTATAAAGCTCCTGGGCATGTTCTCATGCATAATGCAGTAACAGTGAGCAGTTCAGTTTTTCCGATATGGTGCTTTTCTCTGTTGCAGACATACGTATTTTGATCAATTCTCCAGTTTTCAGATAGGTAATTTCTATAGGAAACCTAGGTGGGAGAAGTTCAATGGAGGAGTGCAGTGCTCCAGAGACTGGAAATGGAACAGAGAATCTGTCACACACTAGATCACTGGTTCAAATGTTGCATCCTGTAAATAACAACCAAAAGCAATTTAATGACCTGGATATGAATAAAAATATTTCCCATGACTGGCAGGACAGAAGAATGATGATGACCAGATGTGATGGGAAAGAGTTGGCATTGTTCTCAGTTACACTGGTGCAAATCCAGAGACAGATTCCTGATTTGCAGTGGTGTAACTATTATAATATTTTATTTTTAGATATCATAGAATCATAGGATTGGAAGGGACCTTGAGAGGTCATCTAGTCCAGTCCCTTGCACTCATAGCAGGACTAAATATTATCTAGACTATCCCTGACAGGTGTGTGTCTAACCTGCTCTTAAAAGTCTCCAATGATGGAGATTCCACAACCTCCCTAAGCAATTTATTCCAATGCTTAACCACCCTGACAAAGTTTTTCCTAATGTCCAACCTAAACTTCCCTTGCTGCAATTTAAGCTCATTCCTTCTTGTCCTATCTCAGAGGTTAAGAACAATTTTCTCTCTCCTTGTAACAGCCTTTGAAAACTGTTATGTCCCCTCTCAGTCTTCTCTTTTCCAGAGGAAACAAACCCATTTTTTTCAATCTTCCCTCATAGGTCATGTTTTCTAAACCTTTAATCATTTTTGTTGCTCTTCTCTGGACTTTCTCCAATTGGTCCACATCTTTCCTGAAATGTGGGCACCAAAACTGGACACAATACGCCAGTTGAGGCCTAATCAGCGTGGAGTAGAGCAGAAGAATTACTTCTCATGTCTTGCTTACAACACGCCGACTAATACATCCCAGAATGATGTTTACTTTTTTGCAACAGTGTTACACTGTACACTCATATTTAACTTGTGGTCCCCACTATGACAAAGAGCTTTCAATCTACAGGAAGCAGACAAAAATCAGAGAAGGGTGATGGGAAAGGATACAACAAAATCATAGTAAAGTGATTACGGTAATGGCTGCAAGAAGTAAGATAGCACTATGGAGTTTGGTTTGTTTTTTATGGTGGAGCAATATATAATAAAACTCATACACACACACAAAACTGTGCTAGAAGAACATTAAAGTTGTGAAGTTAAGAACTCAAAAGTTAGGAAATGTCAGAATTAAGATTATCAGTGGAACCTTAATTTAGCCCCTTTGTGCATATACATTATGATGCAGTCTTTGATTACATGATCAGGTACTACTTTTTCCGCAGGACCCTCGCCCAATTCAGTGCTTACTTAATGCACAGCTATTCAAATGTGTGTGGTTGCATGTCTTATTTACTGTACAATATTCATACCCTGCTCTGAAGACAGAATTATTTCCTCATGGGCTTTTTATGGCACTCATATTAGTATCTAAGTGCTTCACAAACATGAAATTTTTTTTGAGGCACAAAGAGGTTCAGATAAAAAATTTCCAGCAATTTGGGGTGCCCGATTTGACACATCTATGACTTGATTTTTCAGAATTCCTAGAAATATAAAGCACTATATTTGTTCCTAGCACAGCTCCCCTTGACATCAGCGAGAGTGCTCCGCACTTCTGCAAATAAAACGCCAGGGTCTCAAGCTAAGTTCCCTGTAAGCTGTGTGGCCTCACAGCTGCACAGCAGGCTATCAAGGGCCATGCAGTCATGCAGGCACAGGGGTCTGGATTGGAGAGGAGAGAGGGGGCGTGCAGGGCTGTGGTGGGGAGAGGCACCTATCACCAGCCCCAGCCCTGGAGCTGCTGCAGCGAGAGAGGGTTGGGGAGAGTCCTCTCTCCGCACACGGCCCTGGGGCAGCCTGCACTCTAAACCCCTCATCCCAGGCCCCACCCCAGCATCCGCATCCCCAGCCGGAGCCCTCACCCCCCTGCCCCAGCCCTGAGCCCCCTCCCACACTCCAAACCCATCGGCCCCACCCCCACCACACATCACTTCCGTACTGGTGCACATAACAAAATTCATTACATACATGGATGTAAAAAATTAGAGGGAATATTGCAAGTGAGGCCCCCAGAAAAAGAGAAACACACAACCTATGGAAAGTTTGGTTGAAGTGACCTGCCTAACATCACACAGGAACTCTGCGTCTCAGGCAGGGATAGAATCCAGTTTACCAGGGCTGCATTCAAGTCCCTTAACCATATCAGCCTTTCTATCCATCCAGACTGCTGCCTCATTCACTACGCACTTTCCAAGAGGATATGCTGTGACTGTGGGGCCTATTTCTGGTCCCTTATCCAATCATGCCTCCAGGCCAAGTTCCTCTGGGCATTGTCCACTGACTTGCTATACACTTTTGAGTAGCAGTGGCCACTGGCAGGGGTTCTCTGCTTACTGTCCCCCTCTGGTTCCCTGATTTTCAACTTGTGACCTCACTCCCATTCCTGTTTTCTCCTTCATTGTCCCAAGCAATCACTTGTGGCCTGAGCTCAGTGGTTCCTGCCCCACAGTTGAGGGGTGGGCTTAGACACACCTGTCTTAGTACCCACAAAAAGTACACACATTCCAACTTCTGCAACAAATGAAGCAGGGGTCCTACAGATGACATTTTCCTATGCTACACAATCCCGATTTATCTTATGCTACACAACCTACGCACAAGAGGGCTGAATTAATATTGCATGGGCAACCTTACTTCTGTCATTTCCTAAGTTTTGAGTGCTAGACTTTGCAACCTTAATAATATTCTTTTAACATAGGAAATTGCACACAAAAAAGCCCTGGACCTGGGCTTCTCAGGACCATCTGCACTCCCTTACACTCTGCCTCCCCCTTCCCCACCAGTTCTCAGTTCCCATCTCCCACACACAGCTCCTCATCTGATCTTAGTTCCCCCCAGCATTGTCTTTCCTGACTCCCAGTCTCTCTCTCATGCCAATGTCAGTCCCAGTTTCCCTTTCCAGCCCCTCCCACAGTCTCAAATCCCAATGGTCATCCCTCCTTCCCCCAGCTCCTTGTCCCAATCCATTCAACCTGCTCCCACAGGTCCAACTCCTATCCCCTCTGCTTCCTCCTGCATGCTGCCTGGACTCAGCATAGGGCATTTGGATCATAGGAGAGAGGCTCCCTGTTTCAGTTCTGCCCTGATGCAGGCTGCAGCAACCCAGAGCTGTAGTTGCAGGAAAAGTCCTTCTGAGCCCTGGGCTGGAGCATGCCCAGCATGTGCGCATGGACTGTCCAGAGATTTTAGCTGTTAGAGACTTCTTAGAGGTTGTGCAAATTGAAATTTGTCCAAGACTTATAACTTGGCCAGACTTTAGCAGATTTTCACAGGGGTGGCAAAAGATACTAAGGCTATTTCCCTGTCAAATGTCAAGTCCCTGATCCAAAGCATGGGGTGCTACAGCTAGCCAAAAGAAAAGTCACTTGAACATTGTGAAAACAATGTATTTTACCCTAGTCTCATTCTCAAAAATGGCTGAACCATTTTGGCAGAAAATTTCCAGGCAAATCCATCCTGAGGCAGACCCTCCTGGGAAATTTAAGCCCAAATGGCAGCGGTGCTGGAACAATTTGTATAGTGGAGGTGCTGAGAGCCACTGAACCAAACTGTAAACCCTGCATATAATGGAAACAAATGCAAGTTGGGGGTGCGGCAGCAACCCCAGCATCCGTAGCCTGTTTGTCAGAGGGTGGAGATGGATGGCAGGAGACAGATCACTTGATCATTACCTGTTAGGTTCACTCCCTCTGGGACACCTGGCATTGGTCACTGTCGGTAGACAGGATACTGGGCTGGATGGACCTTTGGTCTGACCCAGTATGGCTATTTTTATGTTCCTAGTTCCAGCACCTATGCCAAATGGTTAAAGTTTGACAAAAGGTGATAAGAAATTCAAAGCAGGGTCTTAAAATGGGAAGTGTCAGGCAACCTTAATAATAGGTGGAGCTTCCAACCCCACCTATAATTATGGGTCAGCAGGGGAAGGCAGCAGGAGATGAGCGAATAAGAGTGAGTGAGAAGGAAATAAAGGGAAGGACAGGGATGTAAAAGGGGAAAGGAGAGAATGAGAAGAGGAGAGGCTGGTGAGGAGTGGAGGGAGAGTGAGGGTGGAGTTGCAGGGAGCGTGAGGGATAGAAAGTCAGAAGAAATAGCCACTCAGCAGAGAGGCCTCTCCACTAGATCTCACTATTCCTGGCAGGGCATCATCCACACCCCTGTCCTGCTGTTACTTCACTGTCCTAGCTGGGCCTCTACTCCACCCCTGCTCCACTGCTTCCTTCTGCCCCACAGCCACTCTGCTGCCAAGGAACAGCCCTAGGCATTTTGCCAGCCAGGGTGGAAGATGTTTTTGGTGCCGCCTGGTGTGGATGAGCGAAACAAAAAGCAAAAAGACACAAGCCCAAGTGGCACAGCACGTAGGATTACCTCCTTTGAAATGCAAAAAATCTGGCACCTCCCTGCCCCCACAGGGCAAGTCTGCCTCAACCCTAACCCCCAACCACAAGGCAACTCCATAACCCCTTCTCACAACAGCCACTTTTAGTATCCAGAGAGATAATCTTACTTCTATGTGTTGAGATCATTGATAACAAATGTGCATAAGTTTTATCAGCACATTTTGCCAGCCAGTCTTTGTAGTCGGTTTTGTTTAGCCAGTTGTTATGGAATGTGCAGTTTCTGATGCGAGCTTTTTTGTAGTCTAGTAGGATCACTTGCACCATCGCCCTGATCTTCCATTATTTAATATGCCTCGCACATCTCCACACTCTCACATGACTCAAACCCTCTCCCTTTCTCTCTCTCTCTCTCTCACACACACGCACACACAATGCGCTTGCATGTTGGTGGGTAGACAGCTGCTGTATTTTCAACAGTTTTGATCTTTTATTGCTTAAATTGCAGAAGTGGGAACACTGTAGCATCTTTAGCTGGACACACAAACTTAACATTAGATATCCCAGTGTTGTATTGTGATAATGCAAATCTTTAGACCCACCAAAAAAAAACCCTGGCAGAATAAATTATTTTTCTGGTAACTGGCAAATCCACAAAAACCCCGGCCAGGCTTGTCAAATACTGGCCAGGTGGTAGCCCTAACGGCACTCCTGAAAGTTGGCTCTCAGGGTGACCTGCTCCGAGAACCCACTATACTGCTGCTAATAGACTTCTATTCAGCTGCCGCTGGTTTGTTGCCCTGGCTGTGCTTCCTGCTATCCCACAGTGCTTCAGTGCAGGAGGGGGACAATTGCTGGCTCCTTGTTGTGGGCTACGCCTCCAGGAGCACTGTTCCTCCTCCTCCAAGCCAACATAGCTAAGGGTGTGCATGTGAGTAGGTACCCAACACCTGCAGAGGGTATGTGGTTCCCCCAGAGTGGAATCTGGCCCATTCTCCAACAGTAACAAACACACATTCACACTCGTGCTGCAATTTCTCTTGTACTCTGTGTAACAATGAAATGGAGCCAGAGTAGGATGACCCATTTGTTTGGTTGCTATGACAATGTGTTCCCATGCAGGGAACACTGGTTCAGAGCAGCCTTGCTACTAAGCAGTTGTGGGCTGGGGATATCTTAAATAAAACAATAATTTAAATGAATCTTCCATTGTCATTGTAACAGCAGGTGCATCGAAACCCATTACCGTAACGTAGGTGTCTGACACATTTAGACAGACAAAGGCTCAAAAGGCAGTAAGTATTTATTTGAGCAGAGATTGGCTGAACTAGGTGGTTTTTTTAAAATTACCCTTAAAATTAACATAACACTGCAATCAAAATATATGCAGAAAAGCAACAGGGGATTACAGAAACAAAAGCTGAACTTCATTAACATTGTAGCAGGAGGAAAAATACAGCATACAATGGTAGCTGCTGACATCTGAAAGTGGTTAGACATTAAGAGACATGTAGATATGCCCCAGACCTGATTTAAAGCAGGGGGTAACGATTGTTCTGTATCTGACGCAGAAGGGGGGAAGCATCTCATGCTTTGCCTAGCATGAGGCGCTTCTATTTCTATTTCTACATAAGGGAAAATACTTTTCAAATAATTTTTATTAAACCAAAAAGATCACTTTGCCTCGTTTCTTTAGAAAATCTTTGCCTCTCAGAGATTTAGATCACCCAGTGTAGGTATCCTGGTGGGCTTTTTAGACTCTCAGGGGAATTTTATGCACTCCCCAAATAATCTTTTAGCTTTTCACAAGAGCGAGAGGATTAGTTTGAGACTTTTACTTTGTTTATCACATTAATATACAGACATTTATTACTATTTGTTTGTATTGTGGTAACTCGTAGGAACCCCAGTCAAAGATTAGGCCACAACATGCTAGACATTGTACCTATTTGCCTACTTTTTTATTTATATCCTGTGTGTGATACCCTGTAGCTTTTCTGGAATTTACCTTGGTGAGCATAACCTGTCCCTTTAGCCCAGCTGTAATTTCTGGCCTAACCTTTACAAGACATTGAGCTGCCTTTTATTAAATGACACTTGTCACAATTAGGGCAAGCTGTGCTTTAGATCCCTTTCAGTCCCTCATGAGTGCACCCCTCAGGTGACAGGCCTGGTTTCCTGCACTTCACCCAGGATGGAAGCATGCAGGAACTCTGGGCTACTGTCCCCTCCTCTGTTACCTCGACAGGCACAACTAGGCTTGGTACCTGTAAGCAGGGCCGGTGCAACCCATTAGGCGACCGGGCACTAGCATTTGGGGGCCGACATTTTGGGTCCTTCGGCGGTGACCGCAGCAGCTGGATCTTCGGCCGCCCTGGTCGTCGTCGGCATTTAGGTGGAGGGAGCTGGAGTAGGGGGGCACGGGGAGGGCCGCCTGCAGCAAGTAAGGAGGGGGGGGCGGCATGCAGGGGAACTCCCCGCCCCAGCTCACTTCTGCTCTGCCTCCTCCCCTGAGCACGCCGGCCCGCTCTGCTTCTCTCCCTCCCAGGCTTGCAGTGCCAATCAGCTGTTTGGCGCTGCAAGCCTGGGAGGCAGGAGAAGTGGATCGGCGACGGCATGCTCGGGGAGGAGGCGGAGCAGAGGTGAGCTGGGGTGGGGAGTTGCCGCCTCAGGGCGGGGTGGGTGGGTGGAGAGCTGCTGCGGGGGGAGCGGGGCGCCTTGGGGAGAAGGGGGGGTGGGGAGCTGCCACAGGGCTTGGGGCGGGGGGGGGGTGCGCAAGGTGGAAGTTTCGCCTAGGGCGCAAAACATCCTTGCACCTGCCCTGCCTGTAAGTGCTTTTCCTCCAGGGACCTTTGGCCAAGGAGCTGATTAAAGTTACTCAAAAACAGCTTCTTCAAAACAAAGAATTATTTATTCATTCATCCAAAAGGTACAGAGCAAAGGGTTAGAACAATAAGGGCCTATGTGCATGTTTCTCCTTACCCACAACTTAATCTTTCCTTGCAAGCTTTGGTAAATTCCATTCATCCCAGCTACCTCCATCTCTGGGGCTGGGCAGAGAGTCTGCCCTCTGCAGCATGTTCTCTGTGATTCTCTCTCCTGGTGTGCCTCAGGTTACCCTGGGTGCCAGCCTCAATCAGTTGACAACACTCTTCCAAAACTCTTTCACTCCTCGCCCTTCCTGACTAAACCTACATGCCTCCAGCTTCCATCCAGGACACATCACACGATCCATTGTCTACAGCCAAGCTCTAAGATACAACAGCATTTGCTCCAATCCCTCAGACAGAGACAAACACCTACAAAATCTCAATCAAGCATTCTTAAAACTACAATACCCACGTGGGGAAGTGAGGAAACAGATTGACGGAACGAGACGGGTACCCAGAAATCACCCACTACAGGACAGGCCCAACAAGGAAAATAACAGAACACCACTGGCCATCACGACAGCCCCCAGCTAAAACCTCTCCAGCACATCATCAACGATCTACAGGCTATCCTGCAAAATGATCCCTCGCTTTCACAGGCCTTGGGAGGCAGGCAAATCCTCGCTTCCAGACAGCCCCTCAACCTGAAGCAAATACTCACCAGCAACTACACACCACACCACAGAAACACTAAGCCAGGTACCAATCCCTGTAACAAACCCCATTGCCTTCTCTGTCCCTATATCTACTCTAGTGACACCATCCTAGGACCCAACCACACCAGTCACACCGTCAGAGGCTCATTCACTTGCACATCTACTAATGTGATATATGCCATCATGTGCCAGCAATGCCCCTCTGCCATGTACATTGGCCAAACTGGACAGTCTCTATGTGAAAGGATAAATGGACACAAATCAGACATCAGGAATGGTAACATACAAAAGCCAGTAAGAGAACACTTCAATGTCCCTGGACATTCAATAACAGATTTAAAAGTAGCTATCCTTCAACAAAAAAACAGACTTCAAAGAGAAACTGCTGAGCTACAATTTATTTGCAAACTTAACGCGATCAATTTGGGCTTGAATAGGGACTGGGTGTGGCTGTCTCACTATAAAAGCAATTTTCCTTCTCTTGGCATTGTCACCTCCTCATCAATTATTGGGAGTGGACTACATCCACCCTGACTAAATTGGCCTTCAACATTGGTTCTCCACTTGTAAGGTAACTCCCTTCTCTTCATGTGCCAATATATATTTATGCCTGTATCTGTAATTTTCATTCCATGCATCTGAAGAAGTGGGTTTTTTACCCACAAACGCTTATGCCCAAATAAATCTGCTAGTCTTTAAGGTGCCACTGGACTCCTCGTTGTTTCTGATTAGACCAGCCTCTTTAAAGTTTTAATTTTCCCTTTGGTCGTAGGTTTAGGCCTGGGAAAAGTAAACCGTGACTGGTTGGCGCTAGGCAGGGGCATTCTTCAATTATATTAATATCCTCCATTAATATTAATATCCCCCATAAAAGAGCTTTATCTTTGTCATTGTTTCATTTCTTGTTTGCTTCCCACGCATCAGCTTCCTGAGATTTAGCTCCATGCAGTCAAGCAAAATAATAATAGACAGGTAAACTGTGGTGCTTATGATATTTATAAAAATAACACAGAACTCCCTCATTCTCCACCACATTCCTATCAGCTGTCCATGTCTGACCCCAGGGTTCCTCAGCACATTTGCTTTCCCCAGTTCTTAGTACAAACACCCCCTGCAAGTCTTGCCTATTTTCTGTCCCAGCACTCTGGTTCTACTTTGGTTAAATTGGAGTCATATATGCTCTCCTTTCCTCATAAAGTTCCCCAATACCAAATAACCATAACCCTGGCCCCTCTTTACCCCATCGTCACATCTACACCTTGAACCACTAACATTCTCCTTGTCTAACTGCCCTTGTGGCTGGAACTTGAAGCATTTCATAGAAAGCTACCACAGGAACTCTCAAGACTTTTCCCTAGTCATCTAAATTTAGTTTCTAGGACCTCTCCTCCACATTTCCCTAATGTCATTAGTTCCACTATATACCATGCCCACTGGCTCCATCCCAGCACTAAATAGAAGTTTATCTAGTAGTCTGGTCAGATCTGTCACCTTCACACCTAGTAGAAAAGTTGCCAAATAGTCAACTACCCAGCTATTGACATTTCTAATGCTCAGATCTCCTATCACCACAATCTATATCTCATAAATGAAACCTCATCTCCACGAGTGATCTCCTTGTTATGTGATGAATGATAACCTCTTCTCCTGCTGTGGGAATGTGTCCCCCAATGCAGGGAATTTGTCCCTCCATTCTCCTGTTGAACTTTCTTCGTTTCTTTCATCTAAGTTATTACACAGTCCCCATCACCACAGTTTCTGTGCAGGTCCCAAGTATTTCAAAATAGAAATAATCTTTTTCTCTTTCTCTGCCTTCTCAGCCTGTTGGAGAAATAGCTTAATTAGTTTATCTGAGTTTGTTTGTGTATGTGAATGAGTGGGTGTGGTGTGGATATATGTAAAGAAATTATTGAAAGAGAGCTAAATCAAGGAGATGAATGTTGCATTTAGGCCTGAAAGGGATTAGTTCCCTCAGCATCCTTTTATCTCTTGTGAGAGTGAGTTGCACAATCTAGGTTCAGCATAAGAACGGCCATACTGGGCCAGATCAAAGGTCCATCTAGCCCAGTATCCTGTCTTCCAACAGTGGCCACTGCCAGGTGCCCCAGAGGGAATGAATAGAACAGGTAATCAAGTGATCCATTCCCTGTCGCTCATTCCCAGCTTCTGGCAAACAGAGGCTAAGGACACCAACCCTGCCATCCTTGCTAATAACCATTGATGGACCGATCCTCCATGAATTTATCTAGCTCTTTTTTTGAACCTGTTATAGTCTTTGCCAAAGGATGTTGTGAAGGCCAGGAGTTCCATAGGTTGACTGCGTTGTGTGAAGAAATACTTCTTTTTGTGTGTTTTAAACCTGCTGGCTATTAATTTCATTTGGTGACCCCTAGTTCTTGTGTTATGAGGAGTAAACAAAACTTCCTTATTTGTTTTCTCCACACCAGTCATGATTCTGTAGACCTCAATCAGATCCTTCCTAAGTCATCTCTTTTCCAAGCTGAAAAGTCCCAGTCTTATTAATCTCTCCTGACACAGAAGCCATTCCATACCCCTAATTATTTTTGTTGCCCTTTTCTGAACCTTTTCCAATTCCAATACATCTTTTTTTGAGATGGGGCGACCACATCTGCACACAGTATTCAAGATGTGGACATACCATGGATTTATATAGAGGCAATATGATATTTTATGTCTTATTATCTATCCCTCTCTTAATGATTTCCAACATTCTGTTAGCCTTTTTGACTGCCGCTGCACATTGAGTGGATGTTTTCAGAGAACTATCCACAGTGATTCCAAGATCTCTTTCTTGAGTGGTAACAGCTAATTTAGATCCCATAATTTTATATGTATAGTTGGGATTAGGTTTTCCTATGTACATTACTTTGCATTTATCAACATTGAGTTTCATCTGCCATCTTGTTGCCCAGTCACTGAGTTTTGAGAGATCCTTTTGTAGCACTTCACAGTCTGCCTGGGACTTAAGTATCTTGAGTAGCTTTGTACCATCTGCAAATTTTGACACCTCAATGTTTACCCCTTTTTCCAGCTCCTGTGACAGCTCTGTCTCGTGCATTTATGAGCCTCCCACTCTTGGTTAATAGCTTCATAGTTCACAGCAGAGCATAGGTGTCATGGGAGGTCATGGCTGTGAAGGGTAATGTGATCTCCCAGACAGTAAGGTCTAATCCCATGGAGAGCTTCCTCAACTGGAAGATTAGGGCAACCAGTTCTGAGGTGGGTGTGGTCCACAATATTTCTATATGCAGCCCCTGCAAATAATGAATTCTCTCTTTGCTTCTCCAGTTCAGCAAGTGCTTCTCTTGAGTGATTATTTCTGAATCTTCCAAACTTTAAATGATTTTGGTGTACCATACTGGTTAAAAAACTGTCCTGGTTTAGAGAAGAAAAGGCAGCTACAAAAATAATAATAATAAAATACATATAACAAGTGAAAGCAAAGGGAAGTTAATAGTAATGAATAAAAATCAGAAGCTAGGAACTGTACAAAACTGATAAAGGAAGAAAAGGGACACAAGAAGAGATCTATAGCCAGCAAAGTTAAGGACAATAAGTAGGAATTTTAAAAATGTATTAGGAACAAAAAGAATGCTGACAATAGTATTGGTCCATTAGTAGATGGAAATGGTAACATTATCAATAACACAGAAATGGCAGAAGTGTTCAATAAATATTTCTATTTTGTATTTAGGGGGAAAAAACAGATGATAGTGTTATCATCACCATATGATGAAACTCTTTCCATTCCACTAGTGTTTCAGAGGGATGTTAAACAGCAACAAACTAAAATAAGACACTTAAAACCAGCAGGTCCAAATAATTTGTATCCAAGAGTTTTTTAAAAATTGCTGGCTGAGGAGCTCACTTGACCATTAATATTGAGTCTTGGAATACAGGGAAAGTTCTAGAAGACTGGAAGAAAGCCAATGTTGTTCCAATATTTAAAAAGAGTTAATAGGATGACCCGGGTAATAGGCCTGTCAGTCTGATATCAATCCCAGGCAAGATAATGGAGTGGCTGAAATGGGACTCAAATAATTAAAGGAAGGTAATATCATTAGTTACAATCAACATGGGTTTATGTAAAATAGATCCTGTCAAACTAACTTGATACTCTTTTTGATGAAATTTCCAGTTTGGTGGATAAAAGTAAGAGTGTTGATGTAATATACTTAGACTTCTGTAAGGTGTTTGACTTGGTTCCACTAGAATGATATAAAATTAACCTGGCATACATTAAATGGATTAAAATCTGGTTAATTGATAAGTCTCAAAATGTAATTGTAAACAGGGAATCATCATCATCTAGTGGGTGTGTTTCTAATGGAGTCCTGCAGGGATCTGTTTTTGGCCCTATGCTATTAAAAAATTCTATCAATGACCTGGAAGAAAACAAAATCATTGATAAAGTGTGCAGATGATACAAAAATTGTAAATAATGAAGAGGACAGGTTGATGATACAGAGAAATATGGATCGCTTGGTAAACTGGGTACAAGCAAACATGTTTTAATATGGCTAAATGTAAATGTAAATGTAACATCTCTAAATGTATACATCTAAGAACAAAGAATGTATGCCATAATTAGATGATCAGGGACACTAGCCTGGGAAGTAGGGATTCTGAAAAAGATTTGGGGGTTACGGTGAACAATCAGCTGAATAGGATCTTCCAATGTGATGCTGTGGCCAAAAAAGCTAATACAACCCTTGCATGCGTAAACAGGGAAATCTTGAGAAGGAATGGAGAGATTATTTTACCTCTGTATGTGGCACTGGCACGACTACTGCTGGCATACTGTGTCCAGTTATGGTATTCACGATTCAAGAAGGATGTTGAAACACTGGGGAGGGTTCAGTGAAGAGCCATGAGAATGATTACAAGGCTTAGAAAACCTGTCTTATAGTGATGGAATCAAGGAACTCAATCTATTTAGCTTGACAAAGAGAAAGTTAAGGAGTGACTTAATTTGTCTATAAGTATCTACATGGATAATAAATAATTAATAATAGGCTCTTCACTCAATGTGATCCAATGATTGGAAGTTGAAGCTAGACAAATTCACACCAGAAATAAGGTGCAGATTTTTAATAGTGAAAATAATTAACCATTGGAACAATTTACCAAGGATTGTAGTGGATTCTCCAACACCGACAATTTTTAAATCAAGATAGAAAAACATCCAAAGAGGTATGCTCTATTAGTTATTTTGGGGAAGTTCTAGGACCTGTGTTATACAGGAGGTCAGACTAGACAATCACAACAGTGTCTTCTGGTCTTGTTAACTATGAATATATGATCTCATCCCTACCTTTTGTTGCTGGGTGCCTCAATGAGTCAGAGAGAATTCCTACTGATTTACCTTGGCTGTTACTCAATGCAACTGGGAATCTTCACCTTTCACTCAGTCATTTGCAGTTCCTTGAGCTACCCAACATGCTCATTATTGTCAGAGCACTATTTCATCTCTCCCTGCTCTCACCAAATGAACAAGAGCTAATCCTGGGAGCAATCTCTGTTCAATCCCCAAAAGGTGATGGGTGCAGAAGTGTGGTACTATAGCAACAATTTTTATAGAGCCCTTTTCAGGCATCCTCTGATTTTGCAAGTGTACTTTTGAGAGCTTGATCAGTTGTATGTGGAAAATTGGAAGCAGAGGGCAAACTTTGGCCCATAAAATGAATATGTATTCACCCATTCATTAAAATCTGCGAAAGGAAACGTAGGTAATGAGCATGTTTGTTCTCATGATTAAAGTTCTAAAATGGCTTGTAGGGCACTGGAAATTTGTTTTGAAAAATCTACAATAATTTACCACTTAAAGAACACAAGTGATGTTTCATTGCGACCATGCGTCCCTTAGTTAAAATCAACTAAAATCTTAACTCCTATGCTATAAATTGCTTCAATTCCTTCAGTGATAACTTCCAATAAAATATCAAAATTTTGAAAATTAGAGTAAAAGGGCAAATCCTCTATGTATTGTTTTGTTCAATATATACACAAATGGCAGGCTACTAATATGTACTGTAATATCACTTTTCTGCTTCACACTTTAATATTTAATCTTCATAGCAGTCCTACAAGGCATGTACGTCGGTATCATCATCCTCACTTTTCAGAGGGAAGCAAAGACACTGACAGTTATAGAGGAGGCTAGACTAGATGATCACAATAGTCCTGTCTGGCCTTGGAATTTATGAATCGCATCACTACTAAGTCTACCAATTAATCTCTCTGTCTCAGCTGCTAGAGGCGATTTCTTACTATTCACTGGGTTTCATTCCATCATTAAGATACACTAATTTTTATCATTCTACTGCTTCAGCTCATTTATTTTTTAGTTTCATCCGAGTCCTCGAGGTATCATACATCATGGATTTTCATCTGTTATCCATTTTTTTCTCTTACATCTTTTATTGCTTTGCTGTATAGCAAATTTCATCTTGTGAATTTTTGTCCAGAAAGCATTGCTGACATTACATAGGTGTTCAACGACATTTTAAAAGAAGGGCAGGTTTCTCATCCTGAGGCCGGTCAAGCCCCTGATCCAGCAAAGCATTTCAGCCTATGACAAGTAACAGCCCCCTGTGGTGAGGGGGCTGGAGGGCAGAGGATATGAATAAAACATATTTTACTCCATCTATCCCTGGAGACAGGAAAGAGATCTTGGAGGTGTGGGAAGCTGGGCATAGGTTAGAGCAGCCTTGAGATTGCTCTGAGTTATGGGGGATCTGAAATGGCTCCCAGCCAGTAGCAGGACTGGGGAGCCACAGATGTGGCTTAGTGGTGCCACACCCCACTGAGGCTGTGATGGGTGATCTCAGCCACGTCTGAGGATCAAGTCCCATGTACTCACATGTGTTTGCTATGAAGTACAGTTTTAGAAACATGTCAATGTGCACATAACTTCTTTACTTTCTTCCCTGAAATATGAACAGAGACTAGATCCTAAACTGCTGTAAATCAGCCTAACTCCTTCAAATAAATGGAGCTAGGCCAATGCATCCCCATAGTCCATGTAAACTGGTGATGGGCAGCTCCAGAGCTAATTAATCCAACACAATCATAAAGGCCTTTGAAAAATAAAGAGAAAAAATAACCACTGGAAAAAAAATAGGTTGGTGATTCTCAATACAGAAAATACTGAAGAAAATTAATTTTGATGAGTAAGAAGGGGCTCTTCTTGAGAGTGCAATCGTGGTTAATGTATGGAAAAGTAAACAGTCATTCCTAAACTCAGCATAACATTCTGCTAATAAAAGTAAATGGTGTCATCATTCTGTCTGAATCGAAAACATCCTAGGAAGTAGAATGGAAAAAATTGCATGCAAGAAGGACAATGAAAAGGATAAATATACGAGGGATATAGCAAAAACATAAAAAGAATGTTACGGGTCAATTTCTGAGGGAAACAGTTGTACAGAGGGTCTGAATGAGCTCTTCCCTGATATCTAGTAATGAGCTGGGGAGAAGACTTCAGGAGACGACCTTGTTTGCATAGACACCCACTCTGCTTAGGTGCACAGCATCATGGAGCTGCTTTGCCCGAATGACCACTTCTGGCAGGTGTTGGATTGCAGGTCACCTTGTTATTGGGGGCAGGGGTAATAAAGTGTCATTATCCTTGTTGTCAAGTATCAGAGGGGAAGCCGTGTTAGTCTGGATCTGTAAAAAGTAACAAAGAGTCCTGTGGCACCTTATAGACTAACAGAAGTATTGGAGCATAAGCTTTCGTGGGTGAATACCCACTTTGTCAGACGCATGTGGTGGAAATTTCCAGAGGCAGGTATAAATATGCAGGCAGGAATCAGTCTAGAGATAACGAGGTTAGTTCAATCAGGGAGGATGAGGTCCTCTTCTAGCAGTTGAGGTGTGAATACCAAGGGAGGAGAAACTGCTTTTGTAATTGGATAGCCACTCACAGTCTTTATTTAATCCTGAGCTAATGGTGTCAAATTTGCAAATGAACTGAAGTTCAGCAGTTTCTCTTTGGAGTCTGGTCCTGAAGTTTTTTTGCTGCAGGATGGCTACCTTTAAATCTGCTGTTGTGTGTCCAGGGAGGTTGAAGTGTTCTCCTTCAGGTTTTTGTATATTGCCATTCCTAATATCTGACTTGTGTCCATTTATCCTTTTATGTAGGGATTGTCCAGTTTGGCCGATATACATAGCAGAGGGGCATTGCTGGCACATGATGGCGTATATTACATTGGTGGACGTGCCAGTGAATGAACCGGTGATGTTGTGGCCGATATGGTTAGGTCCTGTGATGGTGTCGCTGGTGTAAATATGTGGGCAAAGTTGGCATCGAGGTTTGTTGCATGGATTGGTTCCTGAGTTAGAGTTACTATGATGCAGTGTGTGGTTGCTGGTGAGAATATGCTTAAGGTTGGTGGGTTGTCTGTGGGCGAGGACTGGCCTGCTTCCCAAGGCCTGTGAAAGTGAGGGATCGTTGTCCAGGATGGGTTGTAGATCACTGATGGTGCGTTGGAGAGGTTTTAGCTGAAGACTGTGGGTGATAGCCAGTGGAGTTCTGTTGGTTTCTTTCTTGGGCTTGTCTTGCAGCAGGCGGCTTCTGGGTACCCATCTGGTTCTGTTGATTTGTTTCCTTATTTCCTTGTGTGGGTATCGTAGTTTTGAGAATGCTTGGTGAAGATCTTGTAGGTGTTGGTCTCTGTCTGAGGGGTCGGAGCAAATGTGATTATACCTCAGCCTTGGCTGTAGACGATGGATCGTGTGGTGTGTCCGGGATGGAAGCTGAAGGCATGAAGGTAGGCATAGTGGTCGGTGGGTTTTTGATATAGGATGGTGTTAACGGGACCGTCACTTATTTGTACCGTGGTGTCTAGGAAGTGGACCTCTCATGTAGATTGGTCCAGGCTGAGGTTGATGGTGGGGTGGAAGCTGTTGAAATAGTGGTGGAATTCTTCCAGAGTCTCCTTCCCATGGGTCCAGATGATGAAGATGTCATCAATGTAGCATAGGTAGAGAGGGGGTGTGAGTGGACGAGAGCTGAGGAAGCATTGTTCCAAGTCAGCCATAAAAATGTTGGCATATTGTGGGGCCATGCAAGTGCCCATAGCGGTGCCACTGGTCTGGAGGTATATATTGTCACCAAATTTGAAATAATTGTACATGAGGATAAAGTCACAGAGCTCAGCAACCAGTTGTGCTGTAGTATCATCAGGAATACTGTTCCTGACAGCTTGTATTCCATCTGTGTGTGGGATGTTTGTGTAGAGAGCCTCCACATCCATGATGGCTGGTGTTTTCTGGAAGATCACCAATGCATTGTAGTTTTCCTCAGGAAATCAGTGGTGTCACGGAGATAGCTGGGAGTGCTGGTGGCGTAGGGTCTGAGTAGAGAGTCCACATATCCAGACAGTCCTTCAGTGAGAGTGCCAATTCCAGAGATGATGGAGCGTCCAGGGTTTCCAGGTTTGTGGATCTTGGGTAGTAGAATAACACAGGTCAGGGCTCTAAGGGTATGTTGATTTGTTCCTGTGTTAGTGTAGGGCGTGTCCTGAGTAGATGGTGCAGTTTCTTAGTATATTCCTCAGTGGGATCTGAGGAAAGTGGCCTGTAGAATTTGGTACTGGAGAGTTGTCTGGCAGCCTCCTTTTGGTAGTCAGACCTGTTCATGACAACAACAGCACCTCCTTTATCAGCCTCTTTGATTATAATGTCAGGGTTGTTTCTGAGGCTGTGGATGGCATTGCGTTCTGCACGACAGGATATGAGGTAAGCGATGTTGTTTTTCCTGAATTTCTGCCTGTGCACGTCAGCGGAAGCATTCTATGTATAGGTCCAGACTGTCATTTCGACCCTCAGGAGGAGTCCCTGTGGAGTTCTTCTTGTGCTGTTGGTGGGGGGGGGGGGGGTATCGGTGTATCAGTGCGATGTTCAGTGTTATCTTGAAAGTATTCTTTGAGTCGGAGACGGCAAAAGTAGTCTTCCAGATCACCGCAGAACTGTATCATGTTAGTGGGGGTGGTGGGGCAAAAAGAGAATCCCTGAGATAGGGCAGACTCTTCTGCCGGATTGAGTGTGTAGCTGGATAAACTGACGATATTGCTGGGTGAGTTAGGGGTTGTGTGAATCAAGGTGAGCAGAACTATACTTGGAATGCCCTGATTGAGGGGTTCACCCTCAACTGAACTGCACTCACTAAGCAGGGGTGCCAAAGCCCAGTAGGGAGGAAAGAGGATGGGGATATACATATTTGTGCCTGGTGGTATGGTCCCTGACTAAAGAGTCCTAGACACTCTCTGACCCTTTTCCTCTCCACTATTCAATGACAGAGCTGATAAAACTCAATTGAGAGTCTTTTGTTATGGACAGAGTTGAAACTAGTGATAACCAGTTCTAAGCATTAGATCTGCTACAGATCACCAGGTCACTGGTGAAAGACTGCCCACTGTACTAGCTGTGAGGTTCCCCATGAACTGCTGAAATCACTGACAGCTGTGTTCAGTGTTGGGACTTCAAGGCATTCCAGAGGCTGGAGTAGAGAGGGCAATGGTGGAGTGAGCGACGGCAGAGTTGCATTGCTCGGTGCCTTTCTCTCCCCCATCCCCGGTTGGGAGATGAACTCATGCGAACTCTGGGCCTTCTCTGACCAAGGGCAACTGTAAGTGGGGTGCGCTGGAGGGAGAGGACAGTGGTGATTAAAGGGAGATGGAGTTGTTGGACTTTCACACCCAGGAGCAGCACCAGGGCTTTTGCCGCCCTTGGCGGCAGCGCTCCTCTTCAGTAATCAGCGGCAGCTCCTCTTCTGAAGCTGTGTTCTTGGCAGCGGGGGTCCTTCCGCTCCGGGTCTTCGGGGCACTTCGGTGGCAGGTCCTGGAACGACTGAAGGACCCGCCGCCGAATTTCCGCCAAAGACCTGGAGCAGAAGAAGCCCCTCTGGGCGGCTCTGGTTCTTGGCGGCATTTCCGCGGCCGCTTTTCTTCCCGCCCAGAGAAATTGCTGCCAAAATGCCGCCCCCCACATCCTGACGCCCTAGGCGACCACCTAGGGTCGCCTAGTGGAAGCGCCGGCCCTGTTCACACCACAAGGTGAGAGACTGAGAAAAAGGATACTGCCCAGCATATTATGAGTTGGGTGTTTAATTCAGGGTTATATGTTTTTGAATCATACTTGTGGTGTTTTCCCAAATTAATATCGGGTTCCTTTCCACTTTTATAAAAGTTCTCTTTTCCATACACAGACTCAGTGCTAATGAGTGGGGGAGTATTCCCTCTTAGAGGCACCCACGGGTGGTGTGTAATTTTCCCAGATTACGAGGTGGGGGCTCAAATTGGTTCTATGTTGTATTGTCAAACGGAACTCCTAGATATTGGACACAGCCCTTGTTGGTGCCGATTCTACCTGGCAGAAAGATTATACAGTGATATCATAAGTGGAGAGTTTGCATGCATCTTGCGAAAAGATCTACAGAACCACTATGTGGTCTTCCATCCTCAATGTCTCAGAACACTAGCAGGGCCAACTCTAGGCACCAGCGTTCCAAGCCTAGAGCTTGGGGCGGCCCTTTTCAAAGGGCGGCACTCCGGCTTTTTTTTTTTTTTTGCTTGGGGCAGCAAAAGACCTGGAGCTGGCCCTGAACACTAGAGAGGCACCGCTCTCCTTTGCAGAAACAGCATTTGATAGGTGAATATTATGAAACATACTGTCAGTTACCCATTCTATATAGATTCTCAAATTCAGATCATCACCATAGTATCAGAGAATCTTCCAGTAGTGCATTAAGCAACGTGACTCAACTATAATATGTTTGTTTTCCCATCCTCTGTCCAAGGATGGAAGTGAGTTCAATGGAGTGTTTTGAATGTTCTAAAAAATTACACACACACAGTGCTAGGTATTAATTGTAGAGAAGGCAAAAATCAAAGAAATGCCCCTTATACTTGGAGCAGAAGGTGGTAACATTTCTGATCATTCCTGGGGGAACTCATTCCACAGAATTGGGTCAACCCTGACTCTATCTAGTCTCCGGATACTTTGACAACACACACAAATAGTGGTTATCACCTACACCTACTATTAAATTTGCAAGCACAATCTATTTGAGAAGTGCCGAGTTCCTGAATTCACATGCTTCAAAAACTGGAGTCCCTATAGTAGAAATGACTCATCAACTGGCCCTCTTCCTAATGATGAAAACAACTCTGATTTAAAGGTGTTAATTTGTTCAGTGATCATGTCCAGATGGCATTAAAGCTTTAGCTACCTGGGTGACCACATTTCTAATCTAGTCCCCCAGGAAACAGTTATTTTCCACAACAAAAATTCAGTCGAAATACAATATCTTTTAAGAATTACTAAAGCAACAATTTACTTTTTAAATAGAAAAATAACCCTGTTTTATTCCATAGAAGATTCCCATGTTTTGTGGTGCTAAATGCCTGGTTGCTTTCAACAGTTTAGCTTTTTTTAAAAAAAAAATCATTTTTCCTTTCATTTTTATGCACACAATATGGTCACTTAACAGTGAGAGATGAATAAAGAGCATTTTGTTTAATTTATACATCCCGGTGCTCTCAATGAGCCACAGTGAAATGTCATTTGCTTTCAGTGGGAAGCCACAGGTATCAAATTGATTGGTACAGTATCTTTGAGAAATTCCTGAAGTTGTTCAACGTTCTCTGTTTCACAGCAGGTCTTGCCTTTAATTTGAGCAACTGACTCACTGTGGTCAAAGAAAGAGAAATAGTGAATTTTGATGTCAGCCAGCTCTTCCGAGACTTGCACAGAAGTGCTGTGCAGACAAAGCCTATCACAATTCCAGTTTAGGATGGAGAAAGCAATAGATACAAGTGACTATGGGCTGATTTCTGGTCTGCATCAAGCTCAGTCTTGACTTAGTGTGGGTTGGGGAAGGGGGACAGACAAAAATAGTTCTAAACCACTCATCTGCCTTCTCCACTACTCAGGATGTACTTGATGACCAATATGGCTCCAGGCACAAGTGGCTGCTCTAATTTACGTGAGCTGGAAGTGTCTCTTTGGTGATCCTGGGTTGGTAAAATGGTGCTTATGTGCATCATGTTCCAGACCCATGCCCTTCAATTCTGGCCGGCCCCCTCACTGTGCTGGAATGCCCCCACATTAAGTAGGGTCAGAGTGAGAGATTTAAACCTGGCAACACTGGATGCCAGCCAAGAATTCTCCTACATCATGGGTATCTTCAGAATGCTTGATTTAGGTAGGTGTCAGCTCCTTTTTCAGTTTACTTAACCAGGGCCAAGATAGTCCTATATTTATTTATACCTCTGAATCTAGATTATCTGCACTGAAGTAAATACCGTTGTTACTTGGTAAGTAATCTGGTCTAAATGAGTTGAAATTGTATCCTGTATCCTTATGCTCAAATAAATTTGTTAGTCTCTAAGGTGCCACAAATACTCCTGTTCTTTTTGCGGATACAGACTTACATGGCTGCTACTCTGAATCCTGTAAAGTAGTGGCAGAAATAGTTCGGAGAGCAGTAACATAGATGAGCTTACCCTACTCACAAATTGCAAAGAAATATAAAGCAAAAACACAAAAAAGACTCAAAGCTCTACTGATGCAGAAACATATTACTTTGTTGGCGCGCTTAATGACTATACAAATCCAAGGAGAACACTGGCTCTGTGTTTCTAAAGGAAATCCAGAATGCTAGTCACAAAGCTTGTCTGCTGCCAAGTGAATACTGCAACTCCACACCTAATCTTTCAATATCCCCCATGCGTATGTATATATGCATATATATCAGTTGAGCTCAAGGGCTAACGCCTACTGTTAGATGTGCTGGTCTAAGGAACAGGTATAATTAGTGTAAATAAATAAAATTCTAGAAATCAGTGTCTTGTGGGGGGGCTGAAAAATGTCCATCAAAACCATTTGATGGAAAATTTGGTTTTAGACTAAATCAAGATTCCCACCAAAAGTGTTTGCTTTCCTCAAAAGCTTTATACTTTTTCCAATCAGAAAACTGCAAAAACCAAACAGTTGTCAAAAATTATTTTTCTCCCTAGTTTTCATGTATTTGTTTTTTTTGACACAAAGGCTAAATTTTCTGCAGGAAAAATGCATCCACTTTCCAATCAGTTCTATTGTCTTATTACAGAGTTAATTTTTGTAAACGTGACAAAATTCCAGTCAGTTAATCTACCAAGTCAATGCTACCTGCATTGAGATAAATTAATAACTTGTGATATTCAAGGCATAAGCAAAATCTGGAACATTATTTAAAACTAACAACATTTCCAGTGAGGTATGGGACAGATATAAACTCTTAACAGTAGGGAAGTTGTCAATATCTTATCATTCTTGCTGCATGTGAATTACAAATTCTACACATAATTATTTGGTGTTTCAGAATGCTACCTCACTGACCTGTGACAATGGTTTTTAAAATTTCCTGATATGATTTATTCACCGTTGCTCCCTAGAACAATTATACAAATAGGAGGGAAAAACCCTAGGTGAAGTGTAACTATGAGATAATCCCATGATAGTTTAAAGGGTAATATATGACACCTTCAATAATGATTAATTTATCTTGGAGGAGAGTTTTGAAAAGCAGAAAAAAACTGAATATTTTGTAATTCATTACATGGCACTCACAATCTGTACTGAATTTTCTGAACGTCTCCTACCTAGCAAGAAGTGCAAATAGATTTGATAACTAATTATGGAAATATTAATTTCATACATCCTTACTGGGGGATTGGGGCAGCAACAAAGTGGATTATTTTCTTACATACATCATTTCATTGGTTCTGCAGAAAAGTCTACATGCCATGTATATGTGTCTCTATTGATTTGGTTTAGCATATCTCTTATGATAAAGTGGGTCTGGTTAGGCCCCATTCCTGAAATCATATCCATGCATGTGGGTCCTGAGACTAGACAGGTGCAGAGATCTACCTGTGGGGATGTGATTGCAATATTTCACACCAAGGTCCATGGTCCTGTCTTATGAGCTGGAGCTGCTCTGAGTGTGTGCAAGAGTTAAGGGAGGGGGAAAGGAAGTGTGCCAGCTGTTGCATAGATTCTGGTGTGGGACATCTTGGTTTATGGATGGAGAAATGCATAATAATATGAACCTTATTCCTCCTCTAGGCCTTATTCCAATTCTCACTTAAGTCAATGAGGACCTTCCTTAAATGGAATGGGAGTTAAACTGGGCTGTGAAAAGAGAGAAGCATGTGCCACAGGCTATCAGGTGCAGCCACATGGAGGCCTGATTGAGCCCTCAAAGGGCCATAAATATCACCACAAAGAGGCAGGTGGGGGGGTGTCACTTTCTCACTCCTCTCAGTTTTCCCAGAATCAGCTCCCAGCACTGAACAGGGTTCCCCCCCTCCCCGGAGCTGGTTCCTCTTTGCCTCTTCACCTGCTGGCTGCTTCCTGTCCTGGTTCTCAGTACTGACCAGAATGGGACAGCAGCAGTTAGGGGTGGGGGAGTGTTTGAAGGTGAGAAGATAAACACAATTCAGTGTTATAGAGCAGATGAGTCCAAACTAATCTTGAACCCTGTGCTCTTGTTGCCAAGAAGGCTAACGGCATCTTGGGCTGTATAAGTAGGGGCATTGCCAGCAGATCGAGGGACGTGATCATTCCCCTCTATTCGACATTGTGAGGCCTCATCTGGAGTACTGTGTCCAGTTTTGGGCCCCACACTACAAGAAGGATGTGGAAAAATTGGAAAGAGTCCAGCGGAGGGCAACAAAAATGATTAGGGGGCTGGAGCTCATGACTTATGAGGAGAGGCTGAGGGAATTGGGATTGTTTAGTCTTCAGAAGAGAAGACTGAGGGGGGATTTGATAGCTGCTTTCAGCTACCTGAAAGGGGTTCCAAAGAGGATGGATCTAGACTGTTCTCAGTGGTACCAGAAGACAGAACAAGGAGTAATGGTCTCAAGTTGCAGTGCGGGACGTTTAGGTTGGATATTAGGAAAATCTTTTTCACTAGGAGGCTGGTGAAGCACTGGAATGGGTTACCTATTGCTGCTTTGGGCCACCATGAGTAGAGACCCGTGAAGAGTGGAGAAGCAGCTCCTCCCCCGATTAATAGGCATGATACCAAATATAGGACACAATTCCCTTTAAAATAAGAGGCCTAATGGTGGAGAATCAAAGTGATAAATGAGAGAAGCCACTTGTATTCTCATTCTGATGCATCTCTCTCTTCTAGCAAGTATTTTTCTTTATGCATAAAGGATAATGGATACATTTGCATGCTGGAATAAGTGATCATAAATTAGCTGCCTAAACCTCTGCTTAGTCTACTGAGACTTGCTCATTTACATTTCATGCATCATCTGGATAGGAATAATATATTCACAGTGAACAAACAGCTGTTATTCTTCAACAGTAAAGTCTCCAGATCCTGAAGGCCATGTTCAAATAATGTTCATGCTCAGGGCCAGCAAATGTTTTACATTTAGATAATTAAAATAGGGAGTTTTTCCTATGGGTATGAGCCTTTCCCGCTCTATATTTGCAAATGGTGTGGTCTACAACATCCTTAAATGGGCATGTGACCCTCTCTGTTTCCTTGTACATTCCAGCTCCTTGTGCTTAGGAGTGGATGGTTGGGT
This sequence comes from Trachemys scripta elegans, assembly GCF_013100865.1. Taxonomy (NCBI): domain Eukaryota; kingdom Metazoa; phylum Chordata; order Testudines; family Emydidae; genus Trachemys; species Trachemys scripta. The sequence continues at coordinate 23,294,170 of NC_048301.1, forward strand.
TATATAGAGTACTTAGGGCTTGTCTTCATTACCGGGGTAAGTCGACCTAAGTTACGCTACTCCAGCTACATGAATAACGTAGCTGGAGTTGACGTAGCTTACATCGACTTACCCCGGTGTCTTCACTGCACTCAGTCAATAGGATACACTCTCTGGTCAACTTCCCTTACCCTTCTTGGGGAGCTGGAGTACCAGTGTTGACCAGAGAGCACTCTGCTGTCAATTTAGTGGGTATTCACTAGACCTGCTAAATCAACCCCTGCTGCATCGATTGCAGCGGCATTGATCTCCTCATGGTGAAGACAAGCCCTTAGTGTAGCTATTTAAAGCTTTGTCTCCTCTTATGGCTGCACAAACCGGCCTCAGGATTTGACCCTTAATGTGGACAAACATTACAACATCTCTAAAATCCATCCATTCTTCTTCACCCATATCGCTTGTCAGTCCAAATCTGTATGCAGTGTAAAAAGCTCTGTTTGAAAGTTTGTCTCTCTCACCAGTAGAAGTTTGTCCAGTAAAAGACAGTCCCCGTGTAGACTATTCCAATTGCCAGGGTGAGTGAGACAATGTACTGAGGCAACAGTGCATGTCAACACGCAGACCAAGCCCTCTGCCCTCGCCTCCCTCCCCTCAGTCCACACCCCATAATGCCTCCCCTATGGCTCCCATTTCAGAAGTTGGTTTCTCCGCCCCCCCATACAGAGACCAACAATAGCCTTTCAGTCTATGTGACTTTTATGTTAGATTAAGAAATCAAAACACACAAGGATAAAAAGTAAAGTCCCCATGAGAGAACAGTGTTTGTGTGCGTCTCCCATCTAACAATCTGCACTAAACACAACACAAAATGACAGCACAGAACTTAGAATTCTGCAGTGCACAGAGTCACAATTGTTATGTTCATACATGCACCACAAAAAGTCAGAAAAGCAACTACTGCACAATATTTACCAGGGGTGAGAATAAGAAAGGCCAGCTGCTCTGGCTGCTGGCCTTTGGTACTCTGGTGCCTATCTAGATGTACTATGCCATTCAGAACTCTACTATGAAGTAGTGATCTGGTAGGTCAGAAATCATACAAACTCTTGTAATATGCAAACATGTCTAAATCACACATGTACATATCCAGAATGTGATTTTTTGAACATATAAGCAGTAGCAAAGTAGGATGGAATCGTATGCGTGACACAATACCTAAAAGTGAGGTTGCACCCAGATTTCCATTATATGCTGTATTTTCTCACCCACTCTAACTTTTGATTGAAGGAAAAGATTCTTCAGAACATTATGTGGTTAAAACAAGTTAGGATGAGAACTTTTTCACAAGGAATTTAATCACAAATAGGTGATATATCAAATTTTACAACAGTATCTCAGTTCTTCACATATCTTTTTTCGCAGCACAGAAAATATCTAAGAATGCCAAGTATCACACATGGATATTGGCCTCTCCCCCCTTGAAGAGAAGTTAGTTCCCACAGAAAAGCAGCTATAAAAATTAACAAATCTTCAGAATTGTGGCCTACTTCTCTGACAAGTTGCTTATAGAGTAAAATTTTAATAACCCGATGATTAAAGCTTTCATTACAAAGCAATTAACACTTGCATGTGCAGAGGTAGATGGGTCATGAGGGAACACTGAACCCTGGGGCCAGAGAGGAGGAAGCAGCCAGAGAGAGACGGAGACTCCAAACTCTCATATGCAGACATCTTTGATAATTGCAAGACTAGCTAAGGTGCAATGGAGTGGGGTTTTGTAGACTTTAGTAAAGGAGAGGAGAGTGTTCTGGTGTCATGGAATGGAGGCAGCTAGGGCAATGGGCACGCTGGTGACAAAGTAGGGCGGTCTTTGGAGTTAGGGCTGGCATTGGGCCATGGAGTGATCCTGGCTGGGACTTGGAGCCAAAGGGTGGGGCTGCAGACAGGGAACAAGGTCTAGCAGTAAGGGCTGGCTGAAGAATCTAGACTGGGGCTTGTCTTCACTTCAAAGTTAACTCAGGCTCTTACTCTGGTAAATGTCATCTCTAACCCACCTATCCCATGCACACACAAAACAACTCTGAACTAAGTTTAGGAATGTTTTCAACTCAAGCAAGTTGGCTCGGCTGGAGTTATAGGCTAAAGCACGGGTGGGCAAACGATGGCCCTCAGGCCAGATCTCGCCCATCAGGGGTTTTAATCCAGCCTGTAGGATTGCCAGCCCCATGGCGCAGCGGGGCTAAGGCAGGCTCCCTGCCTACTCTGGCCCTGCGCCGCTCCCGGAAGCAGCCGGCACCACGTCCCTGTGGCCCCTGGGGGAGGGGGGCAGAGGGCTCCATGCGCTGCCGTCACCTGCAGGCACCACCCCCTGCAGCTCCCATTGGCCGGGAACAGAGAACCACGGCAAACGGGAGCTTCAGGGGTGATACCCACAGGCGAGGGCAGCGTGTGGCAGAGCCGCCTGCCCCACCCCATCCCCAGGAACCACTGCCGGACATGCTGACCACTTCTGGGAGCAGCACGGGGCCAGGGCAGGCAGGGAGCCTGCCTTAGACCTGCTGCGTGCCACTGCCACCCCAGAACCACTCAAGGTAAGCAGTGCTGGGCCAGAGCCTGAAGCCCAAACCCCTCCTGCACCCCCACCCCTTGCCCTGAGCCCCTTTCTGCACCCCACACCCCCTCCCACACCCCACACTCCCACTCCCACACTCCCTGCCCCAGCCCTACGTTCATGGCCCTGCATACAATTTCCCCACCCAGATGTGGCTCTCGGGCCAAAAAAGTTTGCCCACCCCTGGGCTAAAGCCTGGGTGCTGCTTTCAGTCAGTCTGGTAACCTGCCCACTTTGCAGAGAGGATGGAGGCTAGGCTACTATAGTGGTGCTAGCCCTCCAGTGTCTTTCCACAATCCCCCTGGGGCTCAGAAGACAGACAAGTTCTCCCACTGGGAAAGAACCATACAGCCACTCAGCTTACTGCCACAGAGACCCATGGAATATGCCCCCAGACATCAGGACAGGACACATAGGAGATGCAGCACACATAGGGGATGCAGTCTATGTGAGAACACAGTAACTCAGGTTTAGCTTTGCAGTGTGACTGCTCATAGACAAACTAGGCTAACCTGGGTGCTCATATCCAGGTGCCAATCACCCAAGTTACTTCTACAGTGAAGACATACTCTGAGGGGTTGGAGCGCTGGGCTGGTTGGTTGCAGGATAAGATAAATAGTTAAATTAAATCAAAATCAGTATAAAATATTGTATGCCCTGCTTTTACCAGATAGAGTGCAGAGCTTTTCACATAAAAGCAGCAGGAGCTAGACATCATAATTATAAACAAGGGTACTTCCAAACACACCACCCACTAAACAGAAACACTGTCCGTGAACAGCAAGGAAATAACCTTAACTCTGAGCGGTAAAACCACTCACGATAATTACAAAATGGAAACTGACCTTATTTGTCCATGACATAGCAGCAGCTTTCTCTTAGAGCTCTACACAAAAACTTCAATATCTTTGATTTATTCATAAACAATCCTCATAATCCAAAATACTTTAACAATTATTATGTAGTCTAAGGTCGTCTTTAGCACCTATCATGAAACAGTACAAGCACATCAAAATGGCAATCTTTTCCTACTGGGCAAAATAGTTCCACATACTGTACATCTAATTGAGCAAATATCATTAGAGACTAAGCTAGGCTATGAATACAGATTAAACATAATTTACAGCAAGTCCATTAAATTAAAATCAGGAATTGTTCAGGTTGTATTGAACCATTAATCTGATACTGTAGAACAAATAATATGCATTCTATTATCCCCATTTGGAAAATGTTAAAAGGGGCATAAAAGGGCTTGGTTCAAATCCCAGTAGAGTCAAAGGAAAAATTACTTTATGGACTTCAGTGGAAGTTAGAGTAAGGCTCTAAAATAGTAACAACCCTAGGGACAGAGGAGTCCTTGTGATACTTTAGAGACCAACAAATTTATTTGGGCATAAGCTTTTGTGGGCTAAAACCCACTTCATCAAATACATTTGTTTGTCTCTAAGGGCAGGTCTACACTAACCCCCAATTCGAACTAAGGTATGCAACTTCAGCTACGTGAATAACGTAGCTGAAGTTCGAAGTACCTTAGTTCAAACTTACGTCGGTCCAGACGCAGCAGGCAGTCTCCCCCGTCGACTTTGCGTACTCCTCTCGCCGAGCTGGAGTACCACAGTCGACGGCGAGCACTTCCGGGTTCGACTTATCTCGTCCAGACAAGACGCGATAAGTTGAACCCAGAAGTTCGATTTGCTTGCCGCCGAACTACCGGGTAAGCATAGACCTACACTAAGGTGCCACAAGGACTCCTTGTTGTTTTTGCTGATACAGACTAACATGGATACATCTCTGAAACTAGGGACAGAGTGAAGGCTGTTTGGATGCTGGAGTTTAATTATTTGCATTTATGAACTGGATGTTGAGATTGGTGGCAGAATTCTTCAGCTTGTGATTTCCATAGTGTTTCTCTCCCTCCCAGTGTGTTTAATGGTACGTCTTCTTTTGAAATGAAGTTAGCAATCTTTCCTGCAAGATAAAGTTTTTGGAATTTGTATTCTTACTCTGTTGCATAAACAAGAGAAAAGCCAACCGGTAACAAAAGCTTCCTGCCAGTTACTGCCTTCACCAAATATATTTCAAACACTTTTCAAATTGAGGTTAAACACATGCTATAATTATACTTGTCTTAATGCTGTTAAACATATGAATAAGTATAACCTAATTACACCTTCATTATAGGACTCAGTTACAGCACTCTGAAAGAAGGGCTACTGTACTATGATTTCACAGAGCTTTGTAATTCATCTCTTTTGTAAAAGATTACCTTAAAACTCTCTAAATGCTTAGCAGCTTTTAACTTATTCTTTGTCATTCATTGCAGGATAGCAATATTTTGCACAGCAATCAGCTGTTCCAGCAACAAAATCACAGCCTCTCAGACATTTTTCTTCCTGAGGCTTTGTTTTTGAAGTTGAAGGTGCATTGGTTACAATAAGAGGAGCAAGAGGAAAAACCCAACAAGTTAAGCTAAAAACCCTAGTATAACTTGGACGGAGCTCTGCTTTGATCAAATGACTATCAGGAAGACCTGTCTTATAGAGAGTTAACAATTTCCTGTATTCCTTTGGACAGCTTGGTGTTTAATTAAGTCTTCAGTTCCCAGGAATACAGGAAATTGTTACAGGATTGTAAGCTCCAAGGAGCAGGGATATTGTCTTTTAAATTTTTAAGGCACCAGTGCACCATGCATACCCATAACACTATATAAATAACAGTAACATTAAGTAGTAAACAAAATAGGCCCATATCAACTTACCACATCTGAATCAAGTAAACATTTCAGCTGGTGAAACTATATTTATTGTAAATAGCTGTACAAAGAATATACATTCTTTAACATAGTCTAGAACTGATGCTACATCTGGAAATGCTTAGGTGTAACATATGGATTAAAGATGGACCTAGCCCAAAAACTCACATCCAAACACCTTCAAACACTGGTGTGTTTAAAGTCTGGATCAGAATTTTGCGCCTCAGGCCCTCTTGCAAAGTAAACAGTGAGTTAAATGTAAAAGCAGAAACAATAGGTGAACACTACCTGCTCCCTGCCAGGAAGACTTTTGTTTTGGAAGAGGAAGGGGATGTTTCAGAGAACGCCCTTGCAATAACACCCAGCATGTGGTGCACAATCTCAGTTTGCACACAACAATATCTGGCCTATTTTAGCCATGGGGGTGACTTGGACCTTGAGCCAAACCACTTTAGCGAGTTCAACACTTTCTGGGGTAACAGAGTCCCTTAGCCCAAGTTAAATACAACATCAACACAAAAGTCTTCAGCCCCACTGGGCTCAGCTTTCAGCCCCCTTCCCTAAAGGCAGGCTCTCAACAGCAGCAACAACCTGTCCCACTGCCAGCTCCTGGATTCCAGTCATCTGTCAGGTCAAACCTCCTACCAACGGCCTCTGGCAACCCTCAGCTAGTTCCTAGCTTGAGCCCAGCTTCTTGTCTCACACCAGAGCAGGCTATCCATTCTCCTCCCACCAGACAGTACTCAATGGTGGGGCTTTCCTTCTCAGTCAGCCCACCTGCTCTCCTCCCCAGCCAGACTAACTACTGGGCTTTCTTCCTTTTCAATCCCACACCCCAGTACAGATGTAGCAGGCAGGGATAAATGAACAGCACAGAGTGGCCCAATGACTCCCAGCCCTTAAAGGGGCAGGCCACCCTGTTCCAAATGCACCCTTTCATTTGTCTCAGGGGTAAGTCTACTGGCCCCATATAAGGAACAAAAATTTTGACTACTCAGGGTCACTCAAAAGCTGATCATTTTTCACCGGACGAGTGGGATGCGCATCACTGTCCTGGCCAATTCCTGGGAAACTACATTCTGGCTACCTAACAAACCCCCTGCTGTTTCAATTGCATAGGGAATAGAAGATACTTGAGGAATCAGTCTTGTTGACTAAAAGTAGCCATTCATTAGATGACAAAACAATAAAAGATAAAACCAAGTCATAAAAGTAGATTTAGATTAAGACTGGTTGCCAGAATGACCTCCTCTTAGCAAGCCATAACCAGACTAACTCCCTCAGAACTGGCTCATTGTTTGATAATCCTTTATTAATTTCCTGTCTACCATCTGTTGTTGCCACCAATATAGATACTGAGACCTCTAACAGCTGAGCGCCTGAGATAGTGCTTTGCTGCAGAATTTCCCTTATAAATCCTTTGTGCTCAAACTCTTGCTTGGTGTTAAATTCCATTGTCTCAGAACAACAAGGAGTACAGATTTATTTGGGCATAAGCTTTTGTTGGTAAAAACCTCACTTCTTTAGATGCATAGAGTGAAAGTTACAGATGCAGGCATTATATTCTGACACATGGAGAGCAAGGAGTTACTTCGCAAGTGGAGAAGGAATGGAGAAATTATTTTCCCTCTGTATATGGCACTGGCACGACTACTGCTGGCATACTGTGTCCAGTTATGGTATTCACGATTCAAGAAGGATGTTGAAACACTGGGGAGGGTTCAGTGAAGAGCCATGAGAATGATTACAATGCTTAGAAAACCTGCCTTATAGTGATGGAGTCAAGGAGCTCAATCTATTTAGCTTGACAAAGAGAAAGTTAAGGAGTGACTTGATTTGTCTATAAGTATCTACATGGATAATAAATAATTAATAATAGGCTCTTCAATCAATATGATCCAATGGTTGGAAGTTGAAGCTAGACAAATTCACACCAGAAATCAGGTGCAGATTTTTTATACAACCTATCCTGGAAAATGATCCCTCACTCTCACAGACCTTGGGAGGCAGGCCAGTCCTCGCTTACAGACAACCCCCCAACCTGAAGCAAATACTCACCAGCAACTACACACCCCACACCACAGAAACACCAACCCAGGAACCAATCCCTGTAGCAAACCTCGTTGCCTACTCTGTCCCCATATCTACTCTGGCGACACCATCAGAGAACCCAACAACATCAGCCATACCAGCAAGGGCTCATTCACCTGCACATCCACTAATGTGATATATGCCATCATGTGCCAGCAATGCCCCTCTGCCATGTACATTGGCCAAACCGGACAGTCCCTCCGCAAAAGAATAAATGGACACAAATCGGACATCAGGAATAGTAACATACATAAGCCAGTAAGTGAACACTTCAATCTCCCTGGTCATTCTATTACAGATTTAAAAGTCACTATCATTGAACAAAAATACTTCAGAAACAGACTTCAAAGAGAAACAGCAGAACTAAAATTCATTTGCAAATTTAACACCCTTAATCTGGGTTTGAATAGGGACTGGGAGTGGCTGGCTCATTACAGAAGCAGCTTTTCCTCTTCTGGAATTGACACCTCATCTATTATTGGGAGTGGACTACATCCACCCTGATTGATTTGGCCCTGTCAACTCTGGTTCTCCACTTGCGAAGTAACTCCCTGCTCTCCATGTGTCAGTATATAATGCCTGCATCTGTAACTTTCACGCTATGCATCTGAAGAAGTGAGGTTTTCACCCACGAAAGCTTATGCCCAAATAAATCTGTTAGTCTTTAAGGTGCCACCAGACTCCTTGTTGTTTTTGTAGATACAGACTAACACGGCTACCCCCTGATAATGGTCTCAGAACATGAGTCATAAGCAATGGTGTGGCTCTACTGAAACCTGGTCCTATAAAGGTGACTAATTTATTATCTAAATAGTTGAGGAACACCTAGCTTTCTTCATGAGTACTTTTCCATTAGGACTTATGCTCCTAAATCACATGGGCTTTTGAAAACCCAAACCATGCTCTACCCATCTTCATGCTAGATTCTAATTACCTTACATGGGTGCTCCGTGGGCAAGATGAGGTATATATGGCCAAAGATGAGGCATGAACGTGGCCCATCGTTTATAAAACAGAGTTCAGCTACCTAAAGAATCCTAAATAAATGGGAGATTATTTTCATTTCAGTCATTCTTTGTTATGTCAACATTATAAACATATTAAGAAACCGAAATATAACAAATTAACATCTCTTGGGCAGGAACTATATTGTTATATGTTTATACAACAATGGGACCCTGAACCTTGATCGGGCCTCTAGGTGCTACCACAATACAAATAACACTAATAATAATGATGGAACAGAGCCTTAGGTCATTTGGCCTTGATAATCATCATCATTTTGGCACCAATTCAGCAAATATTTAAGCACATGCTGAAGTTCCATTGAAGTCCATGGGATTTAAGCACATGCTCAAATATAAGTATGTGCTTAATTGTTTTTCTGAAGAGGGATGGTGTTACGCTTATATGAAGCACACGGAATCTTTTTCAGAGGAAAAGGCAATATGCCGCATTTATTGAAGATACAACAATTAGCATATGCATTCAATCACACACACACAAAGTCCCGCCAGTCAATGTTATAGTTACCAGTCCAGAGTCCGGGTCAATCTCATGGCCAGCTAGGTTGATCTCAGGTAGGGAGGAGTCGGGTTCTGTTGGTCGCGACACGGTGCTCCGGGAAAGTCTTGGCAGGGCGAACCTGGCTCCTCCCTATCCATGATCAACACTTAAAGTTAAGCACGTCTAAGCATTTTGCTGAAAAGGGGCCTGTGCACAGTGTGGCTAAGGATAAAAAGTATCAGGTATATTTAGGATATAGAGGTGAACTATAAGTATTAATTAATGTTGCAACTCAGGGCCTACAGACCCCAGGCCTGGAAAATATTTAGCTTAGTCAAATTAGGCCTTAGGATAAGTTAGCATAAGTAAATAAATAAATAATAAATCTGCTGAGCTTGTGTTTATGTTGTGATATGCTGATGTTTTGAAAGTTGCTCAGTTTGTATAATGTCTGAGTAGACAGTAGACACCACAAGATGACCACTGGTAGCAGAGGTGAAATGGTAGCGACGTCCTTAACTACCTGTTACTACAGTTATAATGTGACAAATGTTAAGGAGTGTAAGGAGAACTAACAAGTTAGCCTATCAAAAACAGGGCACCCCAAAAGTAGTCAGGTGTGAAAGTTCAAAGAAGAAGAAAAAGAGTTAAAATCTTCATAAATATGTATAAACTCCAATAGGCATCACTAACACATTATAAAAATTGTATCCTGGCCTTTGTGCGGTGGTGGGGAAGATGCTAGGATGACAACCACTGATAACAGTGAGGATGACGACTAACACATCCAGTTTTTCCACAGGGCATGCGTGGTGTGATAAAGGGTATGTCTACACTACGAAATTAGTTCGAATTTATAGAAGCCGGTTTTATTGAAATCGGTTGTATACAGCCGATTGTGTGTGTCCACACATAAAATGCTCTAGGTGCTCTAGTCGGCGGACCGCGTCCACAGTACAAGGCTAGCGTCGACTTCCGGAGCATTGCACTATGGGTAGCTATCCCACAGCTCCCGCAGTCTCCGCCGCCCCTTGGAATTCTGGGTTGAGATCCCAATGCCCGGATGATGCAAAACAGTGTCGCGGGCGGTTCTGGGTACATGTCGTCAGGCCCCTCCCTCCCCCGTCACAGCAACGGCAGACAATAGATTCGCGCCTTTTTACCTGGGTTACCTGGGTTACCTGTGCAGACAACATGGAGCCCGCTCAGCTCAGCTGAGCTCACCGTCACCATATGTCCTCTGGGTGCCGGCAGACGTGGGACTGCATTGCTACACAGCAGCAGCTGCTAACTGCCTTTTGGCGGTAGACGGTGCAGTAGACTGGTAGCCTTCATCGGCGATCTGGGTGCTGGCAGCCGTGGGGCTTGCCTTTTGGCAGTAAATGGTGTATTACGACTGTTAACTGGCCTATTACATGTCGGGTCATCGCACGTTAGCAGAGTCTTCCCTGAGCAGCCGATTGTGCAATAGGCCTGAAGACCATCATCATACACCGCCCCGTATTTGCTGCCAAGCACCCAGAAAGATGCCGAGGGCTATCAGTCACGCTGCACCGTCGTCTTAAGATGTAAAAAATAGATTTGCTCTGTATTCATTTGCTTCCCCCTCCCTCCGTCAAATCAACGGCCCACTAAACCCAGGGTTTTCAGTTTAATCTTTGGGGGGGACCATTCTGTGTGACAGTTGTTTGTGTCTCTCCCTGATGCACAGCCACCGTTCTTGATTTTAATTCCCTGAGCCTGTACGCCATGTCGTCACTCGGCCCGCCCTCCCTCCTTCCCCTAGTCCGTCAGATACTACTTTCGCGCCTTTTCTTTGAATTCTGGGTTGAGATCCCAGTGCCCGGATGATGCAAAACGGTGTCGCGGGCGGTTCTGGGTACATGTCGTCAGGCCCCTCCCCCCTCGTCACAGCAACGGCAGACAATAGATTCGCGCCTTTTTACCTGGGTTACCTGTGCAGACAACATAACACAGCAAGCATGGAGCCCGCTCAGCTCAGCTGAGCTCACCGTCACCATATGTCCTCTGGGTGCCGGCAGACGTGGGACTGCATTGCTACACAGCAGCAGCTGCTAACTGCCTTTTGGCGGTAGACGGTGTAGCATGAGTGATAGCTGTGGGGCTGGCAGCCGTAGGACTGCATTGCACCAGCCCCTTGCCCTTTGGTAGGAGATGGTATATTATGACTGGTACCCATCGTCGTCATACTGGAGTGGCTGTCAATCATGGCCACCTGGGCAGACATGTTTCGATGATGATGGCTACCAATCGTAATATACTATTTTCTGCCAATTGCCCATTGCCCAGTATTGTCTGCTAAGCACCCAGAAGAGGCCGAGGGCGATGCTGGGTGCTGGCGGACGTGGGGCTGGCAGACGTGGGGCTGCATTGCTACACAGCAGCAGCCCCTTGCCTTTTGGCAGATGATGGTATATTATGATTGGTATCCATCATCATCGTACTGGAGAGGCTATCACTCATGCTGCACCGTCGGCTGCCAGCTTAAGATGTAAAAAATAGATTTGTTCTGTATTCATTTGCTTCCCCTTCCTCCGTGAAATCAATGGCCTGCTAAGCCCACGGTTTTCAGTTTAATCTTTGGGGGGACCATTCTGTGTGACAGTTGTTTGTGTTTCTCCCTGTTCCTGTACCTGTACGCCATGTCGTCACTCGGCCCTCCCTCCCTCCCGCCCTCCCTCCTTCTCCTGGTCCATCAGATACTACTTTCACGCCTCTTTTCAGACCAGGCGCCATAGCTAGCACTGGGATCATGGAGCCCGCTCAGATCACCGCGGCAATTATGAGCACTATGAACACCACGCATGTAATCCTTCTGTCCATCTAAGTTGGCAGCAACAAGGGCCGGGTTCTGTATCTAGGGGTTCAGTTTCAATAACACAATGCAAAACCGGCTCGAGCCCCCACCCAGTGACCTGGGACAATTACATACCACCCCCTGGGCACCTCTAAGAGGCAATACTTCCCCTCTCGCAAGCATGGAGTCTGAGTGTAACAGAAAATGTTTAATAACATGAGGTAAACAACATCAGCGTTAAATTGGAAAAACACCACAACTAGAGTTCTTAGACCAAACCATGAGCGAAGGCCCACCCCAGCAAATTGGGCTGTGTCCTCTCCCGTTGGTTCTTGAAACCAGCGACCCAAGAATCACCAAAGTCCCAAAAGTCCACCAATCCCAAAGTCTCTTGGGTCCAGCAACCCAAGAATCACAAAAGTCCCAAAAGTCCGACAACCCCCCAAAGTCTCTGTCCATGATCAGTGCAGCCCCAGAGTTCAAAGGGGGTGAGCAGGGTGTTAAGGGGCACCTTACGTGATCCGAGGCCGACCGGCTGCTTCTCCGTGGGGTTCCACCGCAGCCTTCACCACGAACTGCTCCACTCCACCCGCAGTCCCACTCCTGCCGTCCCACGAACTGCTCTGGCAGCTGCTCCGCTCCGCTCCCCGACCTGTGAGCCGCTCCGCTCCGCTCACCGACCTGTGAGCCGCGCTGCTCCGCTCCGCTCCGCTCACCGACCTGTGAGCCGCGCCGCTCCGCTCACCGACCTGTGAGCCGCGCTGCTCCGCTCACCGACCTGTGAGCCGCGCCGCTCCGCTCCAGCTGTCCCTTGGGCTGCTCCCACAAGGCTCTGCTCTGCTAGCTGCTCCTCCAGCCGCTCCGCTCACCCCCGCTAAGCTAAGTTAGCTTAGCAATATAGCTTCAGGCTCCCCCACTAGTTAACACAGCCTCAGCGATCTCAGCTCTTAAATAGCTTTAGCTCTTTTGTGATGTCAGCTCTTAGTGATTTCAGCTAGTAGTAGGGGAGCCCCAGTGCTGGTGCACTATTGGCCCAAAGTGAACTCAGCTCAGCAGTCTGTAACTAGACTCCTAAGGGAATCAAAGTTAGCTCTGACATTCAACAGTGGAGAGAGGAGGTAGTGCAATTGGTGTTTCAACCCCCTCGGGGAGGGGGGGGGCCATACCATCAGGTACAAATACCTGTCCCCATCCTCTCTCCATTCACTGGGTTTTGTAACCCGTGCCCCTTGACAAGCAAATGCTACTTAGGTAATGGTGAATGACTCACTCAGTCCTTCTTCATACAACAGTTCCACTGGCCTTGATTCACAGAATCAGGGTAACAAAACTTTATTCTTCCTGCCCCAATAACAGAGAAACTGGGGATCCCACACCAGCCAAAGTAACCACTTTGAGTTGCTGTGGTTTCATGCCAGGCGAGTGGGTGTGCCTATGCAAACAAGATCAGCCCCTGGAGTTCTTTTCCACACTCGCCATAATTCACCACCAGATGTCAGGGTAGAGCTCATCCTGACTCTGCTTACACGCGCATTTTCCTGGAGTATATGCAGAGCCAGGACATGCCAAGGCGAAACCCGGACCAGGCGAGGAGGCGATTGCAGCGTGGCAACAAGAGTGATGAGGAAATTGACATGGACATAGACCTCTCACAAGGCACAGGCACCAGCAATGTGGAAATCATGGTGTCACTGGGGCAGGTTCATGCCGTGGAATGCCGATTCTGGGCCCGGGAAACAAGCACAGACTTGTGGGACCGCATCGTGCTGCAGGTATGGGACGATTCCCAGTGGCATGCGTAAGGGCACTTTCATGGAACTTTGTGACTTGCTTTCCCCTGCCCTGAAACGCCAGGAGACCAAGATGAGAGCAGCCCTCACAGTTGAGAAGCGAGTGGCGATAGCCCTGTGGAAGCTTGCAATGCCAGACAGCTACCGGTCAGTCGGGAATCAATTTGGAGTGGGCAAATCTACGGTGGGGGCTGCTGTGATCCAATTTGCCAGGGCAATGAAAGACCTGGTGATAGCAAGGGTAGTGACTCTGGGCAACGTGCAGTCAATAGTGGATGGTTTTGCTGAAATGGGATTCCCAAACTGTGGCGGGGCCATAGACAGAACCCATATCCCTATCTTGTCACCGGAGCACCAAGCCACCGACTACGTAAACCGCAAGGGGTACTTTTCAATGCTGCTGCAAGCCCTGGTGGATCACAAGGGACGTTTCACCAACATCAACGTGGGATGGCCAGGAAAGGTACATGATGCTCGCGTCTTCAGGAACTCTGCTCTGTTTCGAAAGCTGGAGGAAGGGACTTTCTTCCCGGACCAGAAAGTGACCGTTGGGGATGTTGAAATGCCTATCGTGATCCTTGGGGACCCAGCCTACCCCTTAATGCCATGGCTCATGAAGCCGTACACAGGCAGCCTGGACAGTAGTCAGGACCTGTTCAACTACAGGCTGAGCAAGTGCCGAATGGTGGTGGAATGTGCATTTGGACGTTTAAAAGCGCGCTGGCGCAGCTTACTGACTCGCTCAGACCTCAGCGAAAAGAATATCCCCATTGTTATTGCTGCTTGCTGTGCGCTCCACAATATCTGTGAGAGTAAGGGGGAGACCTTTATGGCGGGGTGGGAGGTTGAGGCAACTCGTCTGGCCGCTGATTACGCGCAGCCAGACACCAGGGCGGTTAGAGGAGCACAGCAGGGCGCGGTGCGCATCAGAGAAGCTTTGAAAACGAGTTTTGTGACTGGCCAGGCTACTGTGTGAAACTTCTGTTTGTTTCTCCTTGATGAACCCTCCAACCCCCCCCCGACCCAGTTCACTCTACTTCCCTGTAAACCATCCACCCCACCCCACCCTCCCCTCCCGCTTGCAGAGGCAATAAAGTCATTGTTTTTTCACATTCATGCATTCTTTATTAGTTCCTCACAGAAGTAGGGGGATAATTGCCAAGGTAGCCTGGGATGGGTGGGGGAGGAGGGATGGAAAAGGACACACTGCATTTTAAAACTTTAACTCTTATTGAAGGCCAGCCTTCTGATGCTTGGGTGATCATCTGGGGTGGAGTGACTGGGTGGACGGAGGCCCCCCCACCGTGTTCTTGGGCGTCTTGGTGAGGAGGCTATGGAACTTGGAGAGGAGGGCTGTTGGTTACACAGGGGCTGTAGCGGCGGTCTCTGCTCCTGCTGCCTTTCCTGCAACTCAACCATACGCTCGAGCATATCAGTTTGATGCTCCAGCAGACGGAGCATTGCCTCTTGCCGTCTGTCTGCAAGCTGACGCCACCTATCGTCTTCAGCCCGCCACTTGCTCTGTTCATCCCGCGATTCAGCCCGCCACCTCTCCTCTCGTTCATATTTGGCTTTTCTCATCTCCGACATTGACTGCCTCCACGCATTCTGCTGTGCTCTATCAGCGTGGGAGGACATCTGCAGCTCCGTGAACATATCGTCCCTCGTCCTACGTTTTCTCTTTCTAATGTTCACGAGCCTCTGCGAAGGAGAAACATTTGCAGCTGGTGGAGGAGAAGGGAGAGGTGGTTAAAAAAGACACATTTTAGAGAACAATGGGTACACTCTTTCATTACAAGGTCGCATATTTCGGCTTGCAGGCAGCCATGGTAGGCCACAGTGTTTTGGCTTTTTTAACCTTCTTAACATGCGGGAAAGGTTGCAAACAGCAGCGCATTTCCCATATCAAGGATGAATTGGGTTGTCCATTTAAAATGGGGTTTCAATGTAAAAGGAGGGGCTGCGGTTTCCCGGTTAACATGCGGCACAAACACAAGTAAACCACCCCACACACACACACACACGATTCTCTGGAATGATCACTTCACCCCTCCCCCCACCGCGTGGTTAACAGCGGGGAACATTTCTGGTCAGAAGAGCAGGAACGGGCGCCTCTGAATGTCCCCTTAATAAAATCACCCCATTTCAACCAGGAGAGCTTTCTGGAGATGTCCCTGGAGGATTTCCGCTCCATCCCCATACACGTTAACAGACTTTTCCAGTAGATGTACTGGCCGCGATTGCCAGGGCAAATTAATCATTAAATACACTTGCTTTTTTTTTGTAATGTTTACAAATATTTACAAAGTTACACTCACCAGAGGTCTCCTGTGTGCCCTGAGGGTCTTGGGTGAGTTCGGGGGTTACTGGTTCCAGGTCCAGGGTCACAAACATATCCTGGCTGTTGGGGAAACCGGTTTCTCCGCTTCCTTTCTGCTGTGAGCTACCTACAGTACCTCCATCGTCATCTTTCTCGTTCCCCGAACCGTCTTCCCTGTGTGTTTCTCCAGTGAGAGAGTCATAGCACACGGTTGGGGTAGTGGTGGCTGCACTCCCTAGGATCGCATGCAGCTCCGCGTATTAGCGGCAAGTTTGCGGCTCTGCCCCGGACCTTCCGTTTGCTTCTCTGGCTTTGTGGTAAGCTTGCCGTAGCTCCTTAATTTTCACGCGGCACTGCTGTGTGTCCCTGTTATGGCCTCGGTCCTTCATGGCCTTGGAGATCTTTTCTAATACTTTTCCATTTCTTTTACTGCTACGGAGTTCAGCTATCACTGCTTCATCTCCCCATATGGCGAGCAGATCTCGTACCTCCCGTTCGGTCCATGCTGGAGCTCTTTTGCGATCCTGGGACTCCATCACGGTTACCTGTGCTGATGAGCTCTGCGTGGTCACCTGTGCTCTCCACGCTGGGCAAACAGGAAATGAAATTCAAACATTCGCGGGTCTTTTCCTGTCTACCTGGTCAGTGCATCTGAGTTGAGAGTGCTGTCCAGAGCGGTCACAATGAAGCACTGTGGGATAGCTCCCGGAGGCCAATAACGTCGAATTCCGTCCACACTACCCCAATTCCGACCCGCAAAGGCCGGTTTTATCGCTAATCCCCTCGTTGGAGGTGGTGTAAAGAAACCGGTTTAAAGGACCCTTTAAGTCGAAAGAAAGGGCTTCGTTGTGTGGACGTGTCCAGGCTTAATTCGGTTTAACGCTGCTAAAGTCGACCTAAACCCGTAGTGTAGACCAGGCCAAAGGCAAATATTATGCATTCTGTATTGGTCTCTCTCTCCTTTACCAGATTGCAGTGTGTGTATTGTTTGGTTGGTTAATAAAAGTAATTATAGAAAGAGCAGTATGTAATCTCCGTTGTGCACCATGGGGTCTCTCTACTTTTGATAATTTTTCCATTGTAGTTGATCTTGGCCGCCGAACTCTCAAAGATTAAAGTAGGTGTAAACCCTCACCTTGGGGTAGATAATTGGTTAAAATAACCCAGAACTATAGTTTAGGCTACAATAGCCACTGTTTGCCTTTTCCAGATTCATGTTGTATGAGTTTGCTTGATATTTTTCTGTGTCTGAGTGACCCAGTTCTGATCTGTGTGCTTTTGGTAGGGCATTAGGCTGGCTCATGTCCCCACACCTCTACCAAAAAGCCTGTTTTAATGAGGACTGAGGGTACATAACACAGCCACTTTCATCTTGTTGATACTTCTCACCCGATTCAACGAGTGACCAAACCCTCTCTTCACAGATCTCAGAGAATTTGGTCATCCAAATATAGAAACCTTCAAAAGAAGTTGCATGTTACCAGACTGCCCTGTGGACATAGTTCTAACTAATCCTTCTCAACTATAAACTATAGTTGCAGAAAGACATGGCCTGTAACTAGCAAGGTGATCATAATTATAATGAGTTATTCAAAGATACATGGAAAGTTAGAAGGGCCAAATTCTGCTCTCAGTTACAGTTATGCAATCCAAGTTATGTGGTTGTAATTAAGTAGAAGTTGTCCCCCAAAATGCAGAATTCAATAGAAAAAGTAGTTCTATAGGTAATTATTTCTAATAGTTCAGTCTGTTTCAATATGGGAGCAGCAGTATTTAGGGGTAATAAAAAATACAGAAGTAAGTTCTCATAGAGCAGAGACCAGACTCTGTTTTGCAGATACAAAGTGTATCAACAATTTTTTTCCCTGCAGCAATGAATTGCAGGTGTAAATCTGAGTAGGTGCATCACCAACTGCCTGATGTACACTTACAATCAGATAGTTAGCCATGCAAAAATTCAGACTGATCCAATAGACTTGCAGCTGCAAACTTGGTAGGCAGAAGTTGTGGTCCCAAGTTGGGTGCCCTTTTAAAAACTTTGGCCTTTAATATGTAGGTTTTGACACAGAGTTAATAAAATAAACCCTTTCCTTGATTGAAACAAACAGCTTTGAAATAGTGACTATGTTCTCTTTCAAATAAAATGCAATACATATGACCCACATTTTCTAAAGATAATCTTTCAGTCACGTAGCTCTCACTGAGAACTCATATGTGAGGCATTGAAGGTAGAGGTTATGAAACTGCCTAAAGCAATAAATATTTTGCAAGGAGACACCAGCAACCTATACTCCTCTTGGGCTTACAAAATGAAAGTACATAAATACACAGAGTGTGTTAGAAGTGTGTGTAGAATTTCATACAGAGAACTAGAAAACAAGCAAACCTTGACTTTTCATTGATTTCCTCCATAGGCAAATAAAAATCCACTTCCCTACTTCATGCATGTTTGCAAATTTTGCCATAGGGACCAATACTTATTTTTCCTGTGCTAAGGGATAACTAATCCCACCAAACCAAAGCAAGCAAAGGAGGAGCGGATAGAAAAATACAGCATTTATGCATATTGGATGAAAGATCCATCACTCACACAGACTCTGGAGTAAACCCAGCTCTCTCTGACAGGGTCAAGTGAGGACTGGGACAGGGCTGTTTCCAGAGGTCTGCAAGTGACAAAAGTCCACTAGTTAACTTCCCCACAGAAGGCATCACCCAGACCCTTCCAGCTGGATTCCATAGGCTGCATCATGCCTAAGTCGGGAGCCAGACAGAACAGAATCAAATAGACTGGTAAAAAATGTTCTGATGGGAAAACATACTATCAAAACTGCAGGAATGTGTCAATTTTGACAAAATTTTGTTTTGGAAAAAAATTGAATCTGCAAAATACATGGTACAATGGCCAAAACTTTCATGTAGGCCAGCAGTCAGATTGCATGGAGGAGGACAAATATATGTGTGTAAGTTCCCACAAAAGCCCATGGGAGTGAGTGTAGGGGGTGAAAATTTTACCCTAAATTCCCTCATACCCCATGAGCCCAATTTGTCTCCCTTAGCCCCAAAACAACTGCCTTCTCTCCCCCTAAAAGCACCACTTTTTAACCCAGGGGAGCAGGGTCAGGGGCTTGCCCCACTCCACACAGCTCCCAGGAAGCAGCCAGCATGACCCCCCTCTGGCTCCTACGTAGTACGTGGAGGCGCGGCCAGGTGGCTCTGTTTGCTGCCCTGTCCAATGGGAGCTGCAGGAGTGGCACCTGTGGAGGGGGCAGCGCACAGAGCCATCTGGCCATGCCTCGGAGCTGGAGGGAGGGGGGGACATGCTTCTGGGAGCTGCTTGGGGTAAGCGCTGCCAGGAGCCTGCACCCCTGGCCCCCCCATGCCCCAATCCCCTGCCCCAGCCCTGATCCCTCTCCCACCCTCCAAACCCTCAGTTCCAGTCCAGAGCCCCCTCTTGTACCCCAAGCCCCTCATCACCAGCCCCACCCCAGAGCCAGCACTCTCAGCCAGAGCCCTCACCCACCCACGTGCCCCAACAGTCTGCCTCATCCCTGATCCCACTCGGCCCCAGCCCAGAGCACCCTCCTGCACCCCAAACCCCTCATCCCTGGCCCCACTCCAGAGCCACACCCCCCTCCCCCATACCCCGGCCCGGATTCTCCTCCCACCCTCCAACCCCCTCAGTCGCAGCCTGGAGCCCCTCCTGCACCCCAACCCCTCATCCCCAGTCCCACCCCAGAGCCCTCACCCACGCACCCACGCCCCAACCCAGAGTCACCTCCTGCACCCTGAACTCATTTCTGGCCCCAACCCAGAGCCCACACCCCCATCTGGAGCCCTCACCCCATCCCACACCCCTACCCCCAATTTTGTGAGCGTTCATGGCCCACCATACAATTTCCATACCCCAATGTTGCCCTCAGGCCAAAAGGTACGCCCACCCCTGTTTTAACACCTAATTTGATTGCAAGGAGAGTTTTGTGAAAACCTGGAAACTCTCCTAAGCACTGAAAGCAAGACCAGATGAAATATGAAACACTGACAACCTGCAAACAATGGGATTGTTTAAAAAAAAAAAATCAATAAAAACACAGGGCCAAGAAGAGAAGTGTATTAAGGGGTTTTAGTATCAACTGTGTCTTACAGATCTGTGCATCTTTCCCATGTTAATTTGATATTCCCTTGTTAATTTGATAAAAAAAACTTGCTCGTATCTTCAGTTCAGACGTTTGATACTGCAGATACCGTACACAGACTTAGCATATGACAGCCCATCCATCAAGCACCAAAAGAGACTACTGGTAGAGAACGTCTCAGCAACATTTCTATGTAATGGATAGAAATGTATATATATATCAGGGGTCGGCAACCTTTCAGAAGTGAGGGCCGAATCTTCATTTATTCACTTTAATTTAAGGTTTCGCGTGCCGGTAATACATTTTAACGTTTTTTAGAACGTTAAAGTCTCTATAAGTCTCTATATAATATAACTAAACTACTGTTGTATGTAAAGTAAACAAGGTTTTCAAAATGTTTAAGAAGCTTCATTTAAAATTAAATTAAAATGCTGATCTTAAGCCGCCGACCTGCTCAGCCCGCTGCGGGCCTGGGGTTCCGTTCACCTACGCCAGCAGCAGGCTGAGCGGGGCCTGAGGCCGGAACCCCGGCTGGCAAGGGACCGGCAGCCAGAAACCCAGGTTGGCAGAGGGCTGAGCGGAGCTCCTTGCCCCCAGGAGCACTGCCAGCTTTTTTGCCGCCCTAGGCGGCAGAAGGTCCCGCCCCCGAAATGCCGCCCCTGACAGAGGCGGCAGAAGGCCCCGCCCCTGGAGGCGGCGGAAGGTTCCACCCCTGAAATACCGACGATGACCGGGGCGGCCGAAGATCCTGCCACCGCCCCCCAAATGTTAGTGTCATAGGCGACCGCCTAGGTCGCTTAATGGGTTGCGTCGGCCCTGCTTACCTCACCAGAGAGAGCAGTAGGCGGGGGGCAGAGAAGAGCGGGCTGGGTCGGGCAGGATTTTTAATGGCACGCTGCTGCCTGCCGGGGTTCGGCAGTGGGCTGAGAGGGACCCTGGCAGGCAGCAGTGTGCCATTAAAAATCGGCTTGTGTGCCGTCTTTGGCACGCGTGCCATAGGTTGCCGACCCCTGATGTATATAATTATTGGGGAAAGAATTTAAATTCCAATAAGAATAATTTGTCTTGCGAAGTGTTGATTGGTATTATGTTACATTGCTCCTTGTCACGTAAGGTCACAAACAAAATATACTAAGCCACAGGAAGTTTTTCTGGGCCACATTCTCTACTGTGCAAATGGGTGCAGTTCTATTCACTTTTCTGCTCAGGTAAATGGATAACATTTCAGAAAATTGGGTCCTGTGTGTTTCTGAAGCAACAGTTTATAAAAAAACAAGCTCCCCCACCCCGTTTTGGTATTTTTACTTTTAAACCACTGTATGTTTCACTGACAATAAATATTGTGCTGTGGGGTGTGTGATTAGCAGATCTCTTCTCACTTAATTATCCACACAGGACTATACTCGCCAGACAAAGAAGGGAGAGGGGCAATTTACTTTAATTGCAAATAAAAGGTATTTGAGATCTGGCATATTTATATTCACTTAGGTGCTGCTGTAATGGATTGGATTTCAAAATAGTTTATGGGTCTGCCGCAAAGCTGTACTTAAGATATGAGAAAGAGGGGTTATGCTTGAGTGAGTGGGGGCAGCCGTCTCTCTGGGGCCTAGTGATAGATGACAATTAAAATAGGTGAACTTTTTAATTTTATTTTTTAAAATAGAAAATTAATTATGTTATTTCATCGAATGAATCTGCTTGAAGCATGACGTTCGTGTGCTAGCTGCCAAGCGAAACAGAGAAAAAGTCAAGCCCCTAGAGAGAAGACTGTGCTTGGAATGTTCCAGATACTAAGGAAGAAAATTTCAAATCTCAGAGAGAAGTTGTGCAGTTATTTCTCCATGAGGCTGACAGCTGAGGACAGAGGTGCCCCAGCCATGCCCCCTTTTTCCTCTCGCTATGTCACCAACACCTGTGGTCAAGAGGGCACTGGTGTAGGATTGATTTTTGTTACATGGAGTTCTCAGACCAGATGGAACAGTAGGTTGTTGCACTAGCCTCTCACTCATGGAGGACCAGCTCCAACTCCTGACTAAGGCACAGTTGGAAGTGAGTCTGATGGTCACAGGTTTGGCACCAAAGGACTCTGCCTGCATCAACCCCTTCACCTGTGCACCGTCCTGTTGGGACTCCATGCAGAAAGGATTTTTCAGGAATGAAGCTACAGCTCCCGCAGCTATTTGTTCACACAATTTAGTAACCCTCTACACTTAAGGATAACACAGGCTAGAACTGGAGTGCACAGAGGCAGGGATATGTGAGGAAATTTTACACAACAACCTGCCTATGCTATTCATGATCCTACTCAGTGTTTTTATTGGGACAGAGCAGCTACTTTATTCTTCTCAGCTGATCACTTACCTTCTTTGATGGATATCATTAGATGTATTGTAACCCCACCTGGGGCATCCTCATGAGGCAGACCACAGCCTGAAAGGCATGCTTGCCTCAGTTTCCCCTTTCAGAGTCCCCACTAATTCCATGAAAGCTTAGTCTCTAGTCCTCCTGCCTCCAGCCCTAGCCTTCTAGCTTGGGAATGTCCTCCAGAAAACCCCTCTTGCTGCTCTTCTTGCCTTCAGCCTTCCCTCAGTAAACACCTTCTGCCTCTAGCACCTCCCATCTGCCCTTCCTCGCCCTCACTCAGGCAGCTCTGGGTCACCAGATCCCCCTATCTCTCTTCCTTTATAACCCCAGGTGTTGCCCTGCTCTCTTCATTGGCCAAGTGGGAGCACCTGTTCTGACACAGGGGGGCTGGATCTACTTCATTTGCTGGGGCCAGCACCCTCACCCCATCACAATGGCATTTTAAATACAGCTGGGAACAGTCACAAAATTTGCCAAAGAGGCGCTCCATTTTGATTTAGAATCTAAGCAAGTTTTACTGATTCCAAAAGCTGTGCAGATAAGGCTGTCCCTTAAGTTACAACACAGCCAGCTACCAAAGCTTCAAACGTGCTGGCCTGCATTTTAATGGGATTCTTCAGTCATGCTCAGCTAACTCGGCTTGACCTAACACACTTGAAAAATGTATCCTTTTTGAGCATTAATTCAAAGCCAAAGAGTTCACTAGATATGATGCAATACAAATGCATCTGTCTTTGAAGGCCTGGTCACCTATAGTGCCTCCTAGTACACTGGGTCTGGTCTGTAGAAAATAGACAAAGAATTTTTTTGGGACACTTCTTCGTAGTTATAGCTGCTCAGTAGACTTTCAAAATCAAACATTACAGAGTATAACACGCAATAGCCCAAAGAAGAACTATAGACAGTAGCTGAAGTTGGCAAGACACCAAGTCAAAACAGACTTCAGTGCTGGAAAGGAAATGAACAAATTTGCTAGTAGTTGTATTCAGTAAAACACCAACATTTAGTACCCTCTCCAAAAATAAAGCTGTTTAGCTGTATTAATGAAGCCATTCAGCTTCCCCTTAGAGCCCCTCAGCACTGAGCACAGACACAGATCTCCCAGCCCACTCGAAGCTTGTTATTTTTGATGGAGGTTTGTAGAATATGAGCAATGCAATGAGCCAGCTCATGGCAGTGGGGATGGGGCAGAGCGCCCACCTTTTAACAGCAGAGTGAACATATTGACAGTAAGCTTTTGGTTGACTCCTTCAACTAAAACAGAAATACTGATCCTCTGCCCCAGCCAACTAGACCATCAGTCATCCCTCAACCAGACATAATTAAAATGAATGCCACTCCCAAAAAACGATTTAACCTAACTGTGAAAACAACAAAACAAAGTCTTTCCTAGCCAGTTCTGCAATAAATTCATGCCGGTGTCACAAACTCTATCAGCATTTATTGGTTCTCCCTCTCACAGAAGCAACTACTGGAGGCAAAATGTAGAAGATGAACGTCAGTGAGAACAGAAAGCCTTGCTGTAACTGGTTCAGCAGACTTTTTGCTTTGTTCAGGGTGGACAAGACCCCCCTCACCAGGCTTGTGTTAATGGTTTGGCTGGTCCTCCTTCCTCCCAGCTCCGTGCAGTAGGACTCCCCAGAGTGCATTGCCTCCTGTGCCACTCACGTCACTCTGTCTGTATGCCCGCTATCCTCTGCTGATGCACTCTGGGATAGCTGCCCAGATTTTCCCAGAATGCACCGACACAAACAATGTTTGGCAGCACGGTAGTTGTATTGCACAGAAAATGGTTGTGATGGCAGAAAAGCTGCTGTGTGGCCACACACTGAACAATGTTACTTGTAACTTAAGGTCACTGGTTCAGCTAAATGCTTATAGTAAAGATGAGGTTTTAGAATTCAGTTTCTAGTGGGAATACTTGTGTTTACAAGTTCAGCAGTCACTTTCTATGACTATTCCTAAACATTTACTTAAAATTTGCTCTGTCCATGTTTGTTTCCATAACGCATAAGCATCCTTCCTTACCGATGTGAACTGTCCCCTTGGTTGGGCTAAGTCAGAGAAGACAAGACTTTCAAGCTTGCAGCATCTTATGTGGTGTGGAAAGATCAGGGCTCATCGCTCTCTCTTTTTAATTTACTTATTGGATCATTTTTCCTTTTTTTGTGTGTTTAAGATTAAAAATGGAATTCATGGTAAAGAACCAGTTTCAGCTTTAGAGTTAATAGTGCATTTTCATTGAAGTTACACCAGAGATGAATTTGCCCCATGTGCGATTCTCAGTTAGCCAGAGCGTCACACCCCTGGAAGATTTGCCTGCTCAAATGCAGCTCAGATACTACACTTGATGTGCAGCAAACTACTTAGTAGTGTGTCTCAAGGGGATTTAAAGGGAAGGTATTTTATCATCAACTTATTTCTTCTATACAGTAAATACTGATCCTGTGCCCAGCCCTGTTTAAATCAATAATTTTGTCAAGGCTTTTAATGGGAACAAGTTTGGGTATTTACTGTACAGTCCAGAACAATGAAATGAAACTGCATGATGTTATGTGACTGAAAAAATAAAAACATAATTCATTCTATGATACAGTTAAAAAAAGCAACAGGAAATCTATAGATAGAAACCATAATCAATCAACACTTTGGACTTAAGTTTAAACATTCACCCTCCTTTTCTGTCCTTTGAAACACCTCCACTAAGCACAGATTCTTTTAGTTACTCTCTTGCTTCCTAAAGAGCCAATCTTTGACAACAAAGTTATAATTCTATAAATTCTCAATTTAAATAATTTACTACATGATTAAACGTAATAGTCTGATTATGTAACTGCAATAAATCAGAGTCATGGCAGATAGGATTTTTTGTGCCAGTTTCATAAATTGTATTTCATTAAATAAACAGTTATAGACGTTTCAGAGCCATGGTGAGTGAGGGGGAAATAGGAGTTAGAGGCTTTCAACATCTTTTATTTTTAGCATAGAAGTAAAAATTGTATAACTATTTTATATTAAAATTTTTCCTGGATCAAATCCGGCAGCTCTTACTGCGACAGACTCCTGCTGGATGCATTGGGACTTTTGTCTGAGTTAGGGTTACTGGATTTGGCACATAAGTATTAGACAATATATATAATTGCATAAATGACATTCCTAACAGTTACAGGTTTTAATGATAGTAATGCTGCACTTTTGTGTCCAAGAGTTGGCAAGGAGGAACTATGTTTACATGTGTTATTGTATATTGCTGCATACTTCTGGGTAACTGTGTGAACAGTGTCATAGATTAAACTGGAATTATCTTCTTGGGGCACCTTAATATTTGCCTGCTCCGATCATCCCCCTCCAGCTATCTTTCAATTTGTACACACAGACATTCTCTGTATGCTGGTCTGTAAAATGCAAACCTACCTAATAAACAGAAGCTGAAGACAAAACCCACCCTTGTCTGCACCACATGGAATAAAGGACATAGCACTCACAGATTATTCTCCACCTATAGTTAAAATGATATCCTGCCTTCATCCACTACTCCAGCGGTTCTCAAACTTCATTGCATCGCGACGCCCTTCTGAAAACAAAAATTACTACTCGACTCCAGGAGGGGAGACCAAAGCCTGAGCCCACGCAAGCCCTGCTGCCCTGAGCAGGGGTGGGGGTGGGGGTGGGGGGAGAAGCCTAAGCCCAAGGGCTTCAGCCCCAGGTGGGGGGCCTGTAATCTGAGTCCTGCCGCTCAGGGCTGAAGCCGAAGCCAAAGCCTGAGCCCCACTACCCAAGCTGATGAGGCTCGGACTCCAGCCCTGGGGCTCGTGTTTTGGCTTTGGCCTTGGCCCCCAGAAAGTTTAACAGCAGCCCTTGCAACCCCATTTTAATGGGGTCGTAACCCACTTTGGGGTCCTGACCCACAGTTTGAGAACTGCTGCAACTACTCCATTATACATTGATACCTTGTGGTATCCCATTACTTATCCTAATATTTGTCAGAGAATCCAAATTCCAGATGTAGACCAAACATCAACTTTTGTCTACATCTGCCAGTTCTACTGCAGTTCTCTTACTAGTGAATGGGAAATACAATGGGTTAAGAATCGGGGGCAGAGTCAAGGTTGGTGTCCATCATTCACTGAGTCTTTCCAGACTTTCTTACATACGTTCTTTACTACCCTGTTTCCCCGAAAATAAGACAGTGTCTTATATTAATTTTTGCTCCCAAAGATGCGCTAGGTCTTATTTTCAGGGGATGTCTTATTTTTCAGAAATGAAAAATGCCTTATTATCGGTGGATGCCTTATTATCGGGGAGGTCTTATTATCGGGGGGATGCCTTATATTACAACGAGAGGCAAAACTGTAAGTAGGCCTTATTTTCGGAGGATGTCTTATTTTCGGGGAAACAGGGTATTGACATAGTGTTCTAATTTCCTGCCTTTCAAACATTTGCATTATTATAACTACCACCTACAACCAATGGTATTTTGAAGTGCACTTATGGTCAGAATAATGGTTAAGTATAAATCCTAAATTCATGATCAACAGTTCTGGTCCACGGATAGTGTGCATTCGGAGTCGTGTTGCTTACTTTACTGACTTTTAGCACTGCAGAGCCAATAAAACTATGGGACAGTGAGCTAGATGCTCTTCCGGCTCAAGCATCAGTTACAGAATTGTTAAGCAAGTTCTGACTGCTGAATATTTCCCCCTGTGTTAACACACCAACCAGAAAGAATCCAATTTGGAGTCTCTAATCCCAGGTGCAGTTTGCAGGGCTGGCTGTTAGAAAACAAACAGACAATCTTTGTACTTGTGAACTGAGGAAATTTGATACAGAAACAGAAGCATTGTGTGACAATGAAAGTGGAAACCTATGAAGACATTTTTGCAGTCACTTTTCTCTATTTACGGCATCTTAACTCTTCAGACAGTTTTGTATGGCAATTTTTTAAAGTAATTTTAGTAGCGATTGGGCCTGATGCAATGCCTCGGGAAGTCAATGAGAATCTGCTGGATTTATCCCTAATATGGCTAAGAAGTGTCACTTATGCTCAGATTTTACTCCGAGAAGGAGATGCCTGCTGAAAGCAAGACTTGGGTCATTTATACTTTAACCTTTTCTTCTGAACTTCAGCACTTTTAATTTGATGGAACATGCAGATAGACAGAGGCCAAGATGGGATGTGCCAAATGTTTGCCTAATAAATCAAATCCAGTGGAGTGTTCTTTGCTTTCATATTGGACTTTACCCACGGAACTAAAGAAAAAGATTTAATTATCCAATGAAGTTGTTTACCGTTGGCCAGCCATTTGGCAAAGGGGGATTAACTAACCCAGACAAATTCAGGTGTCTGGAAGTTTAAAACTCTCTCTTCTTCCCAGAATATTTTCATTTCTGCCTCCACACAATTTTTCTTTTGAAAGGTACATGAGGTAATATCTTTTATTGGACCAACTTATGTGGGTGGAAGGTACGTAGTTTTGAGCTATGTAGCTTGAAAGCATGTACATTCCACCAACAGAATCTGGTCCAATAAAAAGATATTGCCTCACTTCCCTCTCTCTTTCATATCCTGGGACCAACCCAGCTACAACAACACTACACACAATTTTTCTTTTGGAATTTTTATAGAATTGGGACTATCAGCCTCCCCAAAAGCCTATGCAGATTCATAGAGGGTGAAAGTCATTCTGCATAGGAGAAGTGGAGAGTCAATTGTCTATGCAACACAGTCTCCGCTGATCCAGGTCCTACACAGACTTGGGGATTCATAGCTGGAGAGATAGTGAGTCTGGGCAGGGCCAAGGGAGAAATGCATGTTCATAGAATCATAGAATATCAGGGTTGGAAGGGACCTCAGGAGGTCATCTAGTCCAACCCCCTGCTCAAAACAGGACCAATTCCCAACTGTTGATTCCTTCCTTTTGTGGAATCTGTCAAGAAGTTAATGCAGTCTGAATATTATATGATCAAGGCTTCTCTATTTTCATGTTTGAATGGCAAACAGCAAAGAAAGCAGCACAGATGACAGGTGTTTATGGCCCCATTCAATCAAAAATCCCTAACCATTTCCTGATATTTTCTGAGTTTTACAGATAAAGGGGGAAATCATTTTCATTTCCCACCATTCGCAGTCTCCATTGCACATGTCCTCTGTCCATTATTTATGCCCCATTTAGTCCCTTCACACCATGTTAAATGGGGCTTAAGCCAGACATAAAGCCTTACAAGAGCACTCTGTACAGAAGCAGATTTTACATTAAACTTCTACAGAATAAGGCTCAAATTTCAAAGGAACTGCACATGCTGCAATGAAGGGCAAGTGTGGGTCCCACATCCTCCTGTGTAAAATGGGGTAGCTCACTGCAATGCAGAGGTGAAGAACATCACAGAGCTATGGAAAATCTTTCCCCGGACATTTTATTATGAAAATAATGAGCTATGGAGTTTATATGAGTTGGCAGTTTACCAATGCATTGGACTGAAATATAATCTGGGAGTGACAGTACAGAGAGGGGCTGGTGGGCAGCAGAATTTTCTTGCCCCAGCATTCGTGCTGATCAGGGGGACAAAGATTGCCTAGCCTAAAGATAACCTGAAGATTAGCACAGGAGCTGACAGAGAGGAAGGAGAAAAAACCATTAAAAATAACAAGTTCCTTAAAAGCTTAAGGCCAAATGTTGTTCTCATTTACACCTATTTAGTGTCAACGAGGATGCATTTTGATGTATATTTTACTGTGAGAGATGTGAGCACAGGGGGGTTTGTTGACTATTTGACAACATTTCTTAATTTAGCTACAAAGGTTTGATTTTTTTTTTATCCTATTAAATTGAAACTAAGTAGTCCCTGTTATGTAGCCTCCTCACATAGGGCCCTATAATGGAGTGTACCTCACCTCACACAAGCATCCCCTGGTTGAGTGTGTGCATACCTGCAGGTTTTTCCCCCTGATGTCCCATCAGCTGCTGTGCTCCTCAGGCAGGTCTTCGGTGACTCAGCCCTCCAGCCGAATCACACACAGTCTGCGTGCAAAACAAACAAACCCCTTTGAGGGTAGACAATCCAAAATGTCCTGCAGCACTCCCTGGACTCAGTCTTTAACTATCATGGTAGCCTCGGTTGGTCTAGCTAGGTTGCATGGTTCCTACTCTGGTATTTAGGAATGCCCTGAGGGCTTCTTCCCTGAGGACTTCTTGTCTCTACTTGAGTCCTCAGTGACCCCAGCCTTTCTGATGAGCCACCCCTCTTGGACTCAGTTCACTGACCACAGCTCCCCTCTGAGTCAGTCCCAGTAGTGTGGCCCCCCTTCCCTGGGGTACCACAGTTCTAATTCCCTTCCTTAGGGCATAGCCACTTCCCCCACTGGCTGGTGGAGAGGATGGTCTCACCCATTGCTCCGGGTCCCAACAAGTATAGCAACCTCATGCTGCGCCCTTTTACTAATTGCTGCTCTACATGTCCCTGTAGCCTGTCTTAGTTGAGTCCCAGCAGCCAGCCAGAAGCTCCTTCTGAGACCTGAGGTGCCTAGGCCTGAAAATGCCAAGGTCAGGGCAGGCTGCAAAAGGAGAACAGATTCTCCCAAAATTGGTGGTTAACACTGTAGTTAGATGATTCACCAACCAGTCACAGACAGTGCTTCTGATCCCCCACACTGGTTATCAAAAAGCTAAAGAAAAGAAAAGAAAAGAAAAGAAAAGAAAAGAAATCACACAGCCCCTTTTATTGAATTCCAGTTCTCTGGCTCCCAAGACGCAACTAGATCCAGGAAGGTGAGGAGTTATTTAAAACTCTGCTCACTATACAAAATGTTATTCTGATCCCCAAAGAGCCAGTCACATTACCAAATCAATGCTAGTTTGGATCTTACCCAAAAGACCATGCTGCCAGCCAATCCTTTAGTATCTAAAGCTAAAGGTTTTATTATAAAAGAAAGGAAAGAGAAGAGAGTTGTTAAATGGTCACAACAATCAGATATATACATAAGACTATAGAGTCCATATATCGGGTTATTAGCGCATTGATGAGTTTGCTGGCTTGCAGAGTTCCTCTGGAACACATCCAAAACTTGGATGGGTCATTCAGTCCTTTGTTCAGAGCTTCAGTTGGTAGAGAAGTTACTCCAGAGGTAAGAAGCAGGACTGAAGACAAAATGGAGAAGCTGCAGCTGCCTTTTACATCCTTTGCCATGTGGCTTGTACATCCTTTGTCCCAAACACAAGCTCACAGCACATGGGCATGGAAAAGCACTTGGAGTCCGCTGTCCACAGGAATGTCCCTACATGTCCTGCTGATTCGGAGGTGTGGACCCTGCCTTCTCTCAATGGGTACATTGTACAGCTGATTGCCCTGGGTAGGCCATTAAGCAGACTGGCTAGTGCTGATGCCAATCTGTCTGGGGGTGTCACCCAGAAACACAGCACAAGTTTGATATACAAATATACCACTCATATTTATAACTCCCAATACAAAAATGATACATACATATACACATGATTATTATACTTATCAAATCATAACATTTCCACTGGTACCTAACACGGCATATCTTGTACGATTCATTGCAATTTTCTAATATTGGTATCAATAATATTATAAATGATCACTCATATTTGCTACAGCATCACACCTTCCTCACACCCCCAGTCCCTGCTAGCAACTGATCTGTCCAACCATTTCAGCCCCTGCAGCTAGCTGGGAACACCCCTTGGTCCCCCGGTCCCTGCCAGCAGACTGATCTCACTCTGGTCCTGCAGCTACTTATATATGAGCCTGCTGGGCCATGATTGGCAGCTCCCTGCAGCCTCTTTCCTAATAGCTGTGTCCTATGTGCCTCTTTAGGCAACTTAGAAGACCCTCTCTACTGCCCTTTTCTGCCACAAAGCGTCCAGCAGGGGGCCTCACGGCCTAGTCCACCCCATCATAGGCCTTAGTAGAGGTTTTAAGCCAGCTGGAAAGACAGTTTAACTTCTGAAAGACTGCCCTTCAATCACACGGTGGGGTTCCAAAAATGGCACATTTTTTACTTTTTATCAATCCAGTGAAAATATTCCTTTTTGCAAGTGGTACAAGACATTTTCACACAGTATATCCAAGATACTGAGTCTGAGCTCACTGAATCCAAGACTGCAGCAGTGGCAGAGGAGAAGACAAACCATATTGTTCTTTGTTTATCCCATTAGGAAGAAAAACTCAAAGGAGAAAATACTAAATGAAAAAGAAAGGAATGTGAGCTGGTTGTCCATTACAAGCCCCTCTGTCTCTGGGGGTAGCCCAAGACACAACATCCATATCAACATGTGAGGCTGAGAACTTTTTCTTTCTTCCTACAACAGTCCCAAACTCTCTAAATAACCTTGGATATAACAAAATAGCAAACAATTGCATGCCTGGCAGGCACGGTTATGTTCTGGCACTAGCTACAAGCATAGAACTGATGAAATATTGTGCTTGTAACCAATCTGAGAAAAGGAGATTGAGCAACAAGGCCTCGCTCACCATTGTGTCTCAATTATCAAAAGATGAAGAGTTGTGACAGAGGTTGCAAAAACAACAGAACTTGCACAATGTGTTTGTGATGTTTTGGGGGTCACCCACACCAGTGTGGGGTTCTGTCAACACCTGCCCTCTAACCTTGGGGGCCTTTATGTCGTGCAGCTATGGTTGAATTCCCTGACACCAGTAGCCTGCCCACAAGCACAAGGTCTCATTCTGGCTTCCATCAGCTCTTTCCAGGGCCTTTGAATGATGGCAAAATATTGTAAATATAAATGTGAAAAGTGGCATTAAGGGAACATGGAGGTTTACATGATTCATCACTCAAAAGTTAGGAAGCGCCTCATCTTAGTTCAAAAAACACAAAGATTTGCATTGTCTCCTCATTTTGCATTTCACCTTCCACTAATATCAAACATTCACATGTTCATGTAACAGGAAGGTTAGCTCCCTGTTTATTGCTGAGGTATTTATATTGCTTGATAAAATGATAAGTCACTTTCCATCATAATCAAACTTTCCTGTATGTTTCCTGAAGTATAAATCATGGCTGTGGAATAGTTGACCACAGTATTATATAAAAAGAGCTGCTGGTATTTTTCAAAAATGGCTGAAAAGTCACTTATTTTTCCTATATCAGATGTAAAGTAAAAAAAAAGTGGGTCCTATCCTGCCAGGTTCTAAGCACTCTGTCCCTGATACAGCACTTGAGCATGTGAGTTGTTCCACTGACTTCAATAAGGCCTTCTATGTGCTTAAAGAAAAGCATGTGCTTAAATGTCTTGCTGGATGAGGGCCTAAGAGCTCAGGGCCTTGCAGAGTCAAGCCCAGTGAGAGTACAGAACATCCGATAAATGCTCATTAGAAATTCATGTAATACCAGAAAATGCTAAGCAGCATTAATAATTTAGAAGGATCATTGACCTTTATCCTGACTTTCCCGTCTGAATATAAGTTTGGATTTGATTTTCTACCATAAAGTTTACACTCCCAAAAAACATTTTATGCAAAGCAACAGGTTGGGAAATTACAAATTGTGAATTCTGTGTCAGCAATTCTTAAGCCTCAGATTGCCCACTCTGTACTACCTGAAGACTATATTGATACATTTATGGAATGAAATAATGGCCCCAGTGAAGTCAATGGCAAAAATCTCATTAGCGACCCCACAATCTCTCTAAATTATAATAATAATTAATGGAGATATCCCCTCTCCTAGAACTGGAAGGGACCTTGAAAGGTCATTGAGTCCAGCCCCCTGCCTTCACTAGCAGGACCAAGTAATGATTTTGCCCCAGATCCCCAAGTGGCCCCCTCAAGGATTGAACTCACAACCCTGGGTTTAGCAGGCCAATGCTCAAACCACTGAGCTATCCCTTAGATGTCTTTTTTAACTTTTTCATATTGTTTTGCTCTGTCTGATCTTCAGCCCTCACTTCTGATTTTCTGCACCCACTTTGGCCTGAATAAATGGCTGAGAGATCCAAAATGGGCTTGAATCCTGTTTTGCACGCACATCCTCTTGCATGTGAAAGCCAACTAGCTGTGTTTTGCAGGAGCAATCGGTTGTGTACACAAAATTGGCATCTGTGTTCAGGCTGGCTGAAAAATTGGACTGAGAAAGTAGAAAGGCCATCCAACCCAACATGCCCGTCCTTTTGCCTATCCTAATCCCACCTTCCTGATTTTTTGTCAGTACTTTTTCCAGAAGCAAATCCAAGTGTCTTTTTATATCAATTGCTTCAGTCATCTTCCATCTTGATTAACCTCCATATGTTTTAGCTGTACAGTCCTTAGGTTTTTTTTAAATGGTAAATAATAGAGGGCCCAAACCAGCTCCCCTTGAAGTTAATGAAAGTTTTTTCATGAGGAAGTTGGATTAGATCCTGAAGAATTATTTGAAACAAATGGGTTCCGATATAAATTCTTTTCTTCCCATTCTTCTTCTGAATTAAGCAACAGATCAACAACATGGTAGCCATTACTTAGCTAGATGTACATAGCAATGTGCATCATCTACTATTTAACTACCTAAGAAGTCACTGCTTACATGATCCAATATGAGCATTAATATTAGTATAAATAATTAGATCTAGTTGAAAAAAATTCAAGTGAGTTACTCAGCAAATATTAACATTAGTCATCAAATGTTTTATTTGACTTGTAGTATTTGCTCATCTGGCTAAACACTGAGAAAACGAACCATCATCCAAATTATTTGATGGATAGTGAAAATATTTGTCTAACATCACATTTAGTGAATAAAAATGGACCAGTTCTATAAAAAAAATGGGGGAAAACAAGCTACTGT
Organism: Trachemys scripta elegans; assembly: GCF_013100865.1. Taxonomy (NCBI): domain Eukaryota; kingdom Metazoa; phylum Chordata; order Testudines; family Emydidae; genus Trachemys; species Trachemys scripta. The sequence continues at coordinate 23,328,334 of NC_048301.1, forward strand.
TGCATAAGACAGCAATGACATTTTGGGGCAGGGGACAGGTCTGATTTCTTTTTTGAGTTTTACTCAATCAATTCAATCTGTGACAGGCATTTAAAAGATTCAAACACCACTACTTCCATATGTTCTCATTAATATGGTGCACCTGATTTGGCTGGTAACCATTACCAGGAATTCTGTGCTCACAGTAAAAGAAACCCATTACCCCATTCCTTAATATATGCAATGTGAGGCACATTACCAAAGCAAAATTAAAACACATACCCTGAGCCGGATTTCCAATTAGGCACAGTAGGCATGTGCCTAGGGGCAGCGGCGTTCTAGGGGCGCATTATCTCTCTAAAACTGTCTGCAACATGAAGGTCAGCGGTAGGCAGGGGAGGTGCTGAAGATGCTGTGCCTAGGGGCATGTAAGGTATAGATCCAGCTGTGCACATACCCAGAAGACTGTGGTTCTTATCTGCCAAAGCACTTTGCCGTGTGCTTGACCTGAGAATTTTCACTGAATACTCACATGTCTAAAGCTAAACGTGTTTAAGTACTTTGCAAAAGATGTACTTTCTTCTGAACTTTTAAAAATTAGAAGTTCTTTCCCCCACTTTCATTTCTTAAAACAATGTGTACTGAAAAATATGGGTCAGCAATACATTACCAGTATTCTTCTGTTTGATTCATCTGTATAAGAACATAAACTATTCTTATACATTTCCTTCATGTCCCTCTTTAACAATGCTCTAGTTAGAAGCTCGTTGGCTGACCCACAAACTGATTTAGCTAGAGTTGAACAAACTCTGTCTCTCTAACTGGATGGTTATTTTGCTACCTGCGGAACATGATGTGTAATAACTTCATTCACTCAACAAAGCATACTGCAAAAAATTGTGCTAAGAACTGTATTTGCTGTCTCTTTTCCAAAGTAACTCAGTATGTTAGAAATTGAAATGGCACAGGAAAATAAAAATAATTCTTTTAGGTTCATTTCATGCTCTCAGTGACTATGGCCATCATACCCTTAGTAACAATTCTGAAAATCACAAATTACTTCTATGTCACACTGTGCCACATTATGTCTATTATTTTTTGGGCCAGTATGCTGTGACACAAAAATTAGGCAAATAGTCAAGGTAGGAGATGCATTTCCTGGGTATTAATGCAAAAAGTACAATAATCCCTTTAATCATAATCCAACTAATGTGCAGGGTTCATTATGAAACAGAAATCATACAGGAAAAATAGAAAGATTACTCACCTATAGAGAAGGGTACTTTTGTGGTGAAAGGAGGGGCCATCAGGACAACTCAAATCCATTCCTGGTGGTGACAAAGACTTGTTTTGTGACCTTGGGCAAGTCACTTAAGACCCAATACTTAAATAAGTCCTTAAGTGCTTTGCTGAATAGGAATCGATTTACGAATGTGCTTAAGTTCTTTGCTGAATTATGGCCCCAATCTCTCTTTATTGGCAAAAGTGTACTAATTCCATATGCATGATGTAAGGACACACCGAATATGCAAATATCCTTAATTAGATCCCTAAAGCTTGAATAATTTACCCTTGTATACATTATACATGAGCAATACTTGCACTTTTGCTGGCACTGGTCTGTACATCAGTCCCCCCACTTCCATCTACCCCCTTCCCTCAGGGTTTTGCAAATCTGTGGTTTGAGCATTGTCCTGCTAAACCCAGGGTTGTGAGTTCAATCCTTAAGGGGGCCATTTAGGGATCTGGGGCAAAAAAAAAATAGTTGGTGAGTGGTCCTGCTTTGAGCAGGGGATTGGACTAGATGACCTCCTGAGGTCCCTTCCAACTCTGATATTCTATGATTCATTTAGTGTATGTAAAGCACTTGGACCTCTCGAATAGTAGGCACTACAGCAGTGCAGACTCATAGTATTACTATTATTTCCTGGATTTTAGCCACAGGGGCTAAGTGTGATACACAATAATTGTAGGACAAAAATAATCATAATTTTGGAGATCTTATTCAAACTGAATTAAGATTAATTGAATCCTAACTAAAACAGAGATGAAAGTTATTCTCTGTATATGATCTGGGACATGAGTTTTTTCTACTCACCATATTCAAGTTCTATAAAACTAGGAGGTACTTATGCATACCTGGGGCATTAAAAAATGCTCCTACGTTGGCTTTATTGATTTAAAAACCAATAAGCATAACACAGATATGGTTACTAGAGTTCAGCAATAAAAATAATTAAATATAACCCTTGTAGCAATAAAACCAGAAGAAGAAAAATAATCATTCTATAAAACATGATATCCCTTTGATTTCATAATAAAGGTAAATTACTCATGGAACTAAAACAGCTGAGGCATTAAACTCAATCATGAAACTTTTTTCTTTCATGCCCAGTCATCCTTATTCTAATTTGTTACCCCAATAAAAGTATTTTTTGTAATAACTAAAATAATCTTCACTTTACCAAAACGCATGTTCTAGTACTCTGAACACTTGCTGGGGGACAGGAAATTTGACTTCTAATCCTGGCAAAGAATAACAACTGCTGTGGTTTTGAGCACTGGATAAGGCCCCAATTCAACACACCATCCCAATTCAGCAAAGCACATGTTCAACTTTAAATATGTGCTTAAGTCCCATTAAAATCAATGAGATTAAGCATGTTTTTAAATGCTTGGGTCTGGCATTTGGACTCTGACCTCTAGGCCTGACTGCTTACGACCAGTCTCATGATGGTTTGGGCAGCCCAGGTAAACAGAGGGGAACTAAGCTGACAAGGGGTCCAGACCAGCAGCTTCTATGGATCCCTCCCTAGCCAGTATTCCCCTGCCAGAAACATGGGGTACTTTGCAGACCCTGCAGGCGCAGGCCACTATGGTGCATGCCAGGTTGCTGCCCTACAGGCATAGAACCCAGCACTGCACAGGCAGGCAGCACCACCCTCAACTCTGCATGAACCAAAGATTCCCCTGCCTGATAAGTTTAATGGTGATCGGGGCTCATTTGGGGAGTTTCTTAATCAATACCGGCACCTGCAGTCATTCCCCTCTGACCAATACAGGATGGAGTGATCAGCCTACTGACTAGGGAGGCTCTGGCCTGGGCATCCCCACTCCTAGAGAAAGCAAGCCTACTTCTGGGCATGAAAGAAGACTTCATTCAAACCATGGCTGTGATCTTCAACCACCCTAGTTGTGAGCGTACAGCCAAGGCCACCCTTCGGGTGTTGTGGCAGGGATGTCAGTCTGTTGCTAAATATGCAGCAGAGTTCCACCGCTTGGTAGAAGATACTAAATGGAACACAGCCGCGCAGCATCGTTATTTTCACTTTGGCCTAAATAATGACCTCAAACACGAGCTGGCCCGAGTGGACTCCCCGCCCACTCTGGGCACCTTGATTGGTCTCAGAATCAAGACTGACAACTGCCTGATGGAACGCCACCAAGAGCTTCCTGACTCCTGCCAGTATTGGCATCTCCAGCCCACCAACCCTGGGCGCCTTCCCCATCACCCAAACTCACAAAGCTTGACCAAGTCCAGCCCCACTTCATCAATGCAGAGAGAAGGTGGTGTCAGGCATCAGGGCTATGCCAATATTGTGGAAGACCAGAACATTTTGTGTCGGGCTGCCCTGCTAAGCTCCAATCTGCACCCTGGTCAGGGAAGGCCAAACCCCAGGTCCTGATAGGGGAGTCTGGGCTTGGGTGGCATCTCTGCCTCTCATCAGTACCCAGCCTCAGTACCTCTCTGCAGATACCCTGGCCATAAACGAGTGGGTCCTGACACATCATAAGAACATAAGAGTGGCCATACTGGGTCAGACCAAAGGTCCATCTAGCCCAGTATCCTGTCTTCCAACTGTGGCCAATGCCAGGTGCCCCAGAGGGAATGAACAGAACAGGTAATCATCAAATAATCCGTTCCTTGTCTCCCATTCCCAGCTTCTGGCAAGCAGAGGCCAGGGACACCATCCCTGCTCATCCTGGCTAATAGCCATTGACGGATCTATCCTTCATGAATTTATCTAGTTCTTTTTTGACACCTGTTATAGTCTTGGCCTTCGCAACATCCTCTGGCAAAGAATTCCACAGGTTGACTGTGCGTTGTATGAAGAAGTACTTCATTTTGTTTGTTTTAAACCTGCAGCCTATTAATTTCATTTGGTGACCCCTAGTTCTTGACTTCAAACTCCCTCTGCAAATCCAACGTCCCTCCATCTCAGAGGTTCACCTTGGGGCATTGGTGGATTCGCGTGCCTTAAGTAACTTCATAGATCAGGACTTTGCATGAGTACATCACATCCCCACTCAACGCAAGGACACTCCAGACTTGGTGGAGTCTATCAATGGTTTGCTTCTCTCACAAGGCCTATTACCCACCAGACTGAACCCCTGGAAACTGTGACTCTCCAGAGACACCAACAGACCCTTCAGTTAGGACTTATTATCCAAGCATCACACTTTCCAGTACTTCTTGGCATGCCCTGGCTCATTATCCATGACCCATGCATTCATTGGAGGGTAGCATGATACAGTTCTGATCCCCACATTACCAACAATTCTGTCTCCTGAAATCTGATTGTGGGGACCATAAACTGGGAACCCTTCATGGTTCAACCTGTTTTCCTCAAGATTCTGAGTCTGAACAGGTTAACCCTCAGGAAGTCTTGTTACCCTCTGCAGTCCAGTCTATCCCCCCCCCCAAGTTACCACTTAAATATAAGGATTTTGCCAATGTGTTTGACAAAAAGAACGTGGACACTCTTCCATTCCACCACAGCTATGTCTGTCCCATCAACCTACAGCTGAGAGAAGAAGTCCCTTTTGGTCACATCTACTCCCTTTTAGAGACAGAATTTCAGGCTCTCCATGACTACCTCCAGTAAAATCTACAAAAGGAGTTTATCCGTCCTTCCACCTCTTCAGCTGGGGCTCCAATTTTCTCTGTAAAGAAAAAAAGACGGATTGCTAAAGCCCTGTATTGACTATCAGGCATTAAACAGTTACAATTCAAAATCAATATCCTCTCTTTCTCATTAATGAGCTTTTTGAAAGACTCTGCTTTGCAAAGGTTTTTACTAAGTTGGACCTTCATGGGACCTATACCTTGGTCTGGATTAGAGAGGGAGATGAGTGGAAGACCACTTATACACAGTATGGAGGCTTTGACCTGATCATACCATTTGGCCTGTGCAATGCCACAGCAACATTCCAGCACTTCATGAATGATATCTTCAGGGATGTGTTATACTGCTATGTAGTCATTTATCTGGATGACATCCTCAACTTTTCTGACAGGCGTCTCATGATTAGTATGTCTTCAGCGTCCTAGAAAGACTTTGCCAACATAATCTATATGTGAAGCCCAAAAAATGTGAGTTTGACCAGGATACAGTAGAATTCCTTGGTTACATTATCTCATCCAAGGGATTAACTATGGACCCACACAATATGGTGGCCATGTCTGACTGGACTACACCAAAGGACACCCACAGGATCCAATGGTTCCTAAATTTCACTAACTTTTACTGGCAATTCATTGAGGGCTTTTCCAGTCCAGCTGCTTCCCTGACCGCACTTCTGTGAAAAGGAATCTGGTTCATTTGGTCCTTGGAAGACCTATCTGCCTTCAATCACCTAAAAGAGAAATTCACCACAGCACCCATCTTGGTTCACCCAGACCCTGATAAACCATTCACAGTAGAGGCCAGCACATCCAATTTCACCCTGGGTGCAGTACTGTCTCAACTGGTGGGTCCAGTTCATCCATGTGCCTATTATTCTCACAAGCTAGCCCCCGCAGAGAAGAATTATGATATATGAGATAAGGAATTCTTAGCTATCAAGACAGCATTTGAAGAATGGTGGCACCTGCTGGGAGGGGGGAGGAGGGGAAGGAGGGCAGGTATCCTGTCCAAGTGCTCACATTTCACAAGAACCCAGAATATCTTTGAACAGCCAGACACCTCAACCAATGACAGATCCGTTAGTCTCTTTTCTTCACCAGATTTGACTTCATAGTCACCTACTGCCCAGGAACAAGAAATGGGAAGGCTGATGCCCTGTCCCATAAGGTTGAGTATCTGGAACTGGATGAGAAAACTCCTTCTATGATTCTCAAGGCATCCAACTTCATCAATGGAAGAGTAGACAACAGCCTAATGGAGTCAATTTGTACCATGCTACCCAATGACTCCTTTCACTGCTTAGATCCACCAGACTCTGGAGAATACTAATGCCCCACCAGCCCCAGGTTCGTTCCAAGATGAGGACATCTACTGTAAGGATTGCATCTATGTCCTGAAGGGGCAACCAAAGCTATGGGTTCTTAAGTTATGTCACGATGTACTCCTTGCAGGGCACTTCAGCTGCCTGAAGCTTAATCACAAGGAGTTTCTGGTGGCCATGCTTGCACACCTCAATCAAGAGCTACATAAGATCCTATGAACTGTGTGCCCGTCCAAATGCCCCTGCTCAAAACCACTCTACCTTCTCCAGCCCATGCCCATTCCAACTCAACCATGGGCTACCATTTCTGATGACTTTATTGTGGAGCTGCCACCTTCCCAGGGACATAGAATGATCCTAGCTGTGGTAGACCTCTTTACCAAAATGGCACTTCACCCGCTGCACAGGAAACAGCTCGCCTCTTCCTGAAAAAGATTTTTCAGCTCCATGGATTGCCATCAAACCTCATGTCAGACCATGGTTCTCAGTTCATTTCCCAGTTCTGGCAGGAATTTCTAAAACTTCTGGAGACTGAGCCCCTTCTCTCAACTACCATCCACACACTAGTGGACAAATAGAGCAGGTCAACCAGATTCTTGACCAATTCCTGTGCTGCTTCTTCATCTAACACCAGCTGGATGTCTGTGCTCCCTTGTGCAGAGTTTGCTTACAATAATGCCACACACGTGTCTACCCAGCAAAGCCCATTTTCCCCAAACTACGGTTTTTACCCTGCTTTCGTCTAGACATCCCCATGAACTCTCCAGTACCAGCTGTCACAGAACTAGCTACCCATCTCCACCAGTTATACCAGGATCGCAAAGAGCACTTATAAGCAGCCAAAGAAGCATATAAATGTCATTCTGACTGAGACCATCAGGCCACTCCCAACCTTGCCATAAGAGACAAAGTCCAGCTGTCCACGTGCAATCTTAAAATCTACTCAACCCTCAGCCAAACTGGGCCACCAATATCTAGGCCCTTTCAAGATTGAGAAACAGATCAACCCAGTAGCATTCAGATTGTAATTACCCAAGTCCCTGAAGATCCACCCCATATTTCATGTCTTCCTTCTGAAGCTATACACGGAGGACCCCTTCCCACATCGCTCCAGCACTCCTCCACCTTCACCGCCATGTAACTGTCCAATGACATGATGAGTATATAGTTTGGCAAATCCTCAACCTCTAACAAGTCAGAATGAACCTCCAATACCCAGAGAAAGTAGGCCCAAGGGCACCTAGATTGCGCCCTCAAAAGTGGAGTGAGTAAGGCCCTCAGATGTGCCTACTCGGTATTTCTGATGTCCTAACAAGCCAGATAGTCTGCATGATGGACCGACCTGCCTGATTGGCTGAAGCAGCCAGCAGGCCAGTTCGTAAACCTAGCAGCAGCAGCTCCTCATTGGCTGCTCAATGCACACACCCATGGACTCACTGCCTCCCTGTGCTTGTCTCTCCAAGCCCTGCTCCTACTCTGCTTCTCCATAGCTACAGCCCAGATCCCGCCCTGCTCCCAGCCTTGTTCCCAGACTGTTCCAGCCTTGCTCCTGCCTCAGAACCAGCCCTGCTCCTGCCTTCCCTGACTCCTGGTAATCTGGTTCTGACCCTTGGCTCTAACTCATGAGTCCAATTGTCTCAACCGTTGGCTCTTGCATTCAGACTTTGATCATTAGGAATGACTGCCTATGACCTGGTCTGCTGAAACCATGTTACTTTTATGTCTTTCTATTTTTTTAATCAAGATGTCATGCAGTATCAAATCAAATGTCTTACAGAAATCTAAGTATATTCCCTCAACAACCAAACTTGTAATCTCATAAAAAATATATCAAATTAGTTTGACAGGATCTATTTTCCATAAATCTATGTTGATTACCCTCCTTTAATTTTTTATTAATTGAGTCCTATATTGGCCACTGCATTATCTTGATGGAATTGATGTCAGACTGACAGGCCTATAGTTACTTGGTCATCCCATTTACCCTTTTAAAAATATTATGGTTAGCTAGGCCAAGGTAGTATGCTGGATTAGTACAAAGGGACTTAACCTGGACCTAGGATTTGGCCCCATGTCTCTTTGCCTCAATTTTGTTGTACTGGCCTCCATGTAGGTTTTATAGGCATTCTTATTTGTTGGGTACTTCCTACAACACATTGATTAAGACATTTAATACAGTATATACAAATGCTGCATTTCAGTGGACTGAAATCCTGTACAAATTCTGCAAGAATGGTTTGGAAATGTGAAGAGCTTTGGAAAGTCATTAAATGAAATAACTTCTCTTGAACAAATGGAAGTTACAGCTGTCAAAAATGCTGTGGGATGACTGTTTGATCATCAATCATTAGGCTGTCTTATTTGTACTTTTTGGTCTACAAGTATTACAATACCTTTGGTGATAAAATGTAAAAACAAAAAAATGCACATATTAAACTGCTCTTTCCAATCACTGCTTTTTTCTAAGGCTCCTTTGAAAATTTGAAATCTCTGCATAGCAGTCTGAAAAAGAAAATAAGTACTAAAATACATTCTTTTGTCTATTTAGTGACCGATGAGGTGAGTGTGTCAAAAGATCATATGGTTCTGTAGGTTCTTTTGTTATGAGAGAACTGGACTTAACATAACCTGGACTTGACATAACCCTCAGCCATCTTGTACACTTAGCCACCATAAACTGGAAGTGAGGACACCATGTAGTCAGAAGGAATGCAGCCTTGCTTAGGCAGACAAAAACAACTGCACGGCTGCAGTGTTACTAACAAGGGTAGACAAAGTAAAGTGACAGATTCATGAGAATACAAATGGAGTGTGGATATCTGACCTTGAGTCTAGGTATCTGCAACTGTAAGTTTCTTGTTAGAAGTTGTTTTACTGGTAAGTAGAAACTATGAGTTTCTTTGCTGTTGCTAGGGAAACAGTCAGGCCATTAGGGGTTACTATGAGTTATGCTTTGTTTTGAGTTACCTGTAAAAGAGTATTAGTATTAAGAGTATTAGTGCGTGCACTTTGGAGACGCTTTGGAGAAGTTCTTTTGAGAAAATTTCTACGAGTTTGGAATCTGATAGCTACCTCCCCAGAGATTAGGAGGAAGGCTGGACACCACAACCCAGCTGCTGAACACTCAACACCTTCTCAGACCTTGGGTAACTAGATCTGGGGTGCTCTAGACTATTGCTATTTTTGATGTGTGCTTCATACTCAATAAAAACAAGGAGACCAACACAGCTACAACAACACTGCAAACATGGGTCTGCTTTAGGTTAGAGTGACTGGGTAAAATTCTGACTCTATTGAAATCAGTGGAAGTTTTGCCAGGATTTCACTCAGTGTGGTGTTACAGCACTTTTACCCCCTACCTGATGTAAATCCAGCTTTATCTAGCCTTTCAAGGCTAGCTGATCTGCCGTTGCCACCCTTTCATTCTAGGGAAACTAACTTGCTGAAGATATGACTAATCTTCATTTGGATTCACAGCCTGTTAGGAAAAAGCATAGGGATCCACAGACTAAATCTTTCCTACAATTTTCTTTATGCTTATTGGGGCTTCTGGAAATTTGCCTACATCTGAAAGCATTGGTATACTCACAGGGGTGCTGAGAGCCATTGAACGAAACTGTAAACCCTGTATAAGATGGAAACTACTTCAAGCCAGGGGGTGTAGCAGCACCCCTAGCTCCAGCACCTATGCTTGCCCATTTACAAGCTGATACGGACGAGTATCAGCCTCAAAGCAGGCCTTCTAACCCACTTCAACTATCAAGAAACTTCACTGACTTCAGTGGAATTTTACCTCAGGGCAGAATTTGGCCTTGTGAATGTTACAGTTTGTGATTTCGGGCACAAGTTTTGAGGGTAACCAAGATCATCTTCTGTTTTAAACAATAACTAGTTGATGATGAACAGACAGTGGGTATGTTGGTTGAATACAGATTTCAGGATTGACCCCAGTCTGCATTGGAGCACTAAAGGAGATCACTGATGCCTTCCTTGAGGCCCTTTATTATCCTGAGCATTCTCTGAAAACGGTCTGACAAACTGTCTGAAAAGTCTTCACATTGCAAGATCTCAGTCTCACTTTAATGAGTAATTCACATGGGACACCACAAACCGACAGACTTCCAGACTTGAAAATCCAGTGCAGACAGGGAAACAGGCACAGTTTATTTTTATGAATTGTGAAATAAAAGCTTATTGATACAGCCTCTCTGGCTCCAGTTCAAGCAAGGAGAGATTTTTGCCTAATAAACATGTCCTGTTATAGGCCTAGCACAAACAAATGGGTAGTTTTATAACCTCCATATAATTTCTTAGAATACCCTTAAGAAGGTCTTTACTATGAGGTGTAATAGCTATTTTGCTGTGACTTTCATTCATCCACAACCAAGTTTTGTGGTCCAAAAAAAGCCAGACCAAATTATTACTGTCTTCAATTACAACAATTACAACAATTACTTGTTCTTTAAACAATAGTTTAAAACAAACCAAACAATACTTTTGTACTAAGTGCCCATTTCACTACCTGATTTTCCTCTAGTTACCATCCGTAAAATGCACAACAGTGGAAAGTCTGCCAGGCACAGTGATATAAGCTGGGGGTCCTGGAATCTGTGAGTGCAACCCCAAAACTCATCCCAATATGAGGCAGTGGCAGGTGATGTGTTGAATTTTTGCCTTCTTAGGCAGCCTTTGATGGCAGGGCTCTGAATAGATTATAAAGCTACCTTCCTCCATTAAAACTGGTGAAGGTGGTGGTGGATGCACTGCTTGCCCTTCTTCATGCAGCAGAAATACATGGGAATGAAATTTGCACTGTCCATATGGCATATTTATAACATCTCAATGCCAACCATCATTTCTAGTTTTTGTTACTAGTTTTGCATATACACATGCAAATTACAATAATAATTGATATAAAAAAAGGTCTGCCCTCATTTTCTTTGAAAGACCTACTGGTCTTTATTCTTTGATTTGACATTGGGGAGGAGACAGGATCCACCTACTCAAAGGACTATCTTAAGACTTTAACTACTAATGGTAATTAAACCACACTTTCAGAATAGCACACAGCTATTGCAACTTTGAGTGTTGAAATATAATCGTGATGGGCATGATATAAGAATTCAGACAGAACATGGGCATCACCAATGCATGGAGGTGAAGGACCTTAAGCAATCATGCTGCAACAGCAGTTATGATTTGCAAGTGGGTTTTAAGGATAGTCCCAAACACAACCGCTTACAACAAGCCATCCTAGAGGTTACAAAGGCATAGATGGCTCTAGTAAGCTCCACATCTGGATCAAATCATCACAACTTTCAAACATTTTGGTGATGGAGAAAAGCCAGTTTGCTGAAAACATGGGATTGCATAATTAGGTATTTCTTAATGGTTCCTGTCATATGGTGGCTGGCCCCAGTAAATGAAATAGTTCCAGCTTGCCTGCATCAGAGCTGGTGCTCCCTTTTGGCCAATTAGGTGGGTGGGGCAGCACCTAGGGGCTATAAAATATCAGGGGGAGGAACTGTTGTTTTAATATGAGTTAGAGCAGGCTAGTTCTATCAGAAGGGCAGGTGAGAGCTGCCAGAGACCAAGCAACTGGAAAAGTCCTGGAAGGAAGCAGAAGGTGGTTCTGGGGAGAAGGCTGAAGACAGCAGAGTGGCAAGAAGGGTTTGCTGGCTGGCACAGCTGAGTCAGGACCAGAGGGCTGAAGGCAGGAGGAGCAACAGCAGCAGAGTGAGTTCCTGTTGGCTCCTGAGCTGGAGCCATGGGCTGTAGAAGGCTGAAGGAAGGGAGAGAAACAGACACTTACCCAGTGAGATGTTCACACTGGAGAGCTAGGCCCAGGGGAACAGTGAGAGGGCCAGGGGTGTGAGGGATGCTCCCCTACAAAGGATGACCTCCCAGTAGACAGGCTGTGGGGGATCTGACTGGGGAGAGCAGGGTTGCCCTCCAGTTGGGAGGGCTAGAGTGGTAGTCCAGGGACAGAAGATTACAGCCTGAGTCCAGTTGTAGTTGAAGGATGCTGTGGTATGGTATGGAAGGACTCCCAGCAGAGACTCTGGTGGGGGTGCTGACTGGCAAGAGTGGGGGTTTAAGGACTATATCCACTTGCTGTGGGACATGGACTATGTTTTGGACTATTTATGTATGCTTTTGATAATAAACTGGCCCAAGGAAGGGCATTATTGAAGTAAGAAAGCTTTAAGTGGAGTTAGTGGGGATTCTACAAGGGGAAACTGAGGCAGGCAGGCATGTCATGCTGCAGCCTGCTACAGAGGGTACTCCAGTCAAGGCTGCCATATGACAGTCTCCCAATTACAAACATCTTCAACCAAAGGTGGCTCTCCTCATTAATAGATTGAGCTAGAAGAAAAATCCAGACACGTCCTAAATAGGTCTATCCTATGTTGGTAAAGCTGCTACCAGTAACATTCCATGGGAGACGTGATAATTCGTTAACAGGACAGGCCTTGGCTGGATGAGATGGTAATATAACATCTAGCTTTCAGAGTACTGGGGATATTTCAAAACTATGCTGCTCTAAGTGGCTTCACACATTTAGTATTTATCTATGCTGACATTCAGTACTTTATTGTCTACATAAACACAGTGCTATCACTCATAAAGTGGTGACAAGATCAGTTCCTGCAGGGCTGAATACAAGAGAGCATTTGGGGCATCTGTACTCAAAATAAATTGGAAGTAGAACCACTCTAAAACAACTCCATACATTCAGTTAGTCCCTGAAATAATGTCAATAACATCCTGCAATTTATAAACCATTCAGAAACCACCCTATTGCACAAACTAATGTCATCTCCACATTGTTCCAGGGCATGAAACAAGACTAGAAAGTATGAGTCCCACGGCCGGCTCGAGGGTTTTGGCCGCCCCAAGCAGCCAAACAAAACAAAACAAAAAAAAGCTGCAATCGCGATCTGCAGCGGCAATTTGGCGGAAGGTCCTTTGCTCCAAGCAGGAGTGAGGAACCGTCTGCCGAATTGTTGCTGAACAGCTGGATGTGCTGCCCCTCTCTGGAGTGGCCGCCCCAAGCACTTGCTTGGTAAGCTGGTGCCTGGAGCTGGCCCTGATGAGTTCCCATCCCTCCAGATGTCCCTGGGAATCATTCAGCCTTCACCTTCATTATTGATATCTCCCAAAAAGGCAGATGTTCTGGAATTGGTTGATCATTAATTACTTTACTACTACTTTGAATTCTCTCCAGCTTTTCAATAGCCATCTTCAGTTGAGCTGTTCAGAACTGTTTTAGGTGTGCTCTCACCAGTGCTGCATGGAGAGGAACTTGCTTTGACATTTCCCTTTTCAATGTATCTTTTCCTCTCATTGAATATCTGTGTTCTGGATTACTTTTCTCCAAGATAAGTATTAAATGCAATCAAATATACAGAAGCTTATGCATACTAGCATGAGTCAATAAAAATGTAAAAAGTATAAGGCAATAATATTCACTGTAATAGATTTATTTATATTCCAGTAGAGACCCCAGAGAGCTCATAAATCAAGTTAACCTTGGTGCAGAAATGTATTATTGATAAAAATGGATCACATTTTATTGCTTTAATAACGAGTTCTTGAGTTATAGGTTTTACCTTTGCTGATTCATCTGACCTAGCAGACAAGGTAATATCTTTGGCTCCTAGCAGATGCATGACAAACACTGGGTTCTGCATACTGGTGGCAATATCTGCGGAGCTAAAAAACTGTTACATTCCATAATTTATCAGTATATGTGGATCAAATTTACCCCTGTTGTCACTGTATTGGCTTCATGGGACTTGTGGCCATTCACACCAAGCAAGTTCATGGCTAAAGGGTGTGTTTGTGTTATAATATAAATTTATTTATGGCTTAGTTCAGTGGTATTCAACCAGAGGCCGTGTAGCGTTGTGTGGCCCTACATGTTGCGTTTTTCCTGGGTTTGAGTGAGGAGTCATGCAACATTATGACTTCAATATGGCAGTTGCCCCAGGAAACGTGGCTGGTTTCATCAGCGTGTGAATGGTTAGATTACAAATGTTTGTTTCAGGGTGAATAATACTGTAATTGGGACCAGACGCAACAGAATATTGTCCCATTTTCCTTTTCAAAATCAGGTATCCTTCAGTTTTGGTGTCATATTTAAGTCAGTGTCATATCATTTTAAAGCTAGTATAACTCAGGAAGGAACAGGTATTCTGATTCCCCCCCTCCTCTGCCTGTCTACCCTATTTGTCTGCTTACCAGTGCAACTCAAGGAAGAATCAGGCACCCTGATCTTTCCAAACTATCTCGTTTCCCTAGCCATCTACCTATATGCATGTTTTCGATTACTGCAGTATCTTAGCTCCCAAACATTAAACTAGAAGTATCAGCACTCATTGCCTCCCCTGCACACACAAGTCAAAACTTAAATAGTGCAAAAAGTTGTAGGGGCAGGGGACTTAAAGTAAAAACAAACAACCCGCCTCCCACACACACACATTTACAGTTAGTAATGTAATGAGGTTAGGAGTCCCTTTCCAAAGACTACAGGCATGTCACTGACCACCAGGCATGGGCTCCTAGGAATCATGTATATTAACCTAATCAAACTCACTATATTTCAATCAATAATAAATACATTCCATGATTTTGTATTTCTGTCTTTGGCTATGTTTACACTGCAGTCACTGGGGGTTGATTTCAGCTCATGTACACGTACCCAAGCTAGCTTTGATCCAGCGCAGAGCATGCTTCAGCACGGGCTAGCCCTGAGAGTAATTGTGTAGGGCTCCAGGTATGCTTGCACAGCCCACACTGTGAAGCCCTTGTTGCCATGGCTTCATTGCTCCAGTACCTGAGCTAGCTGGATTAAACTAGCTCACGGAGATGTGCTCAAGCTGCTATCACACCCTGAGATTTCAGTATAGAAATATCCTTTGCCTGATGACTAAGTGGCTCTTTGACAGTGAGAAGCAGTACTGCCATGCTGGAGTTAAAGCAAGATTCTGAAGAACATATCAAAGCCATTCTTCATAGTTTTTTCTCATCACATTTTAGGACAAAGATACTGTATTATGTTTAGCCCTGTTCCTGGAAACGCACCTACTCGTTATACAAAATAAATACTACAAAACAGTAACAAATATCGTTCAGGTCTTTCTTTTTTCACCAAAAAGAGGAAAGTCACAGCTCATGACAAAGCATGTGGTTTTGCTTTTATAAATCCAGTGTCTTGCTATTGGAGCTAGTTGAATATTTCCCGAAGGAACACTTTTCTGTCAAAAAGTGGTGAAATCTAAACATTCTGTGGGGATGAGTGAATTCTCTCAAGCATTCATGGGCTGCTGCAGAACTGGGACCCAGGAAGCCCTGACTCAAGCCAAGTACTCAAGGTGCCTTGCCACAAAACCAAGAGCCTGGCAGCCCCAGGTCAAGTCAGGACTGTCGGGGACTTCCAGGCTCCTAGTTTCCTGGCAGCTCATCAGGTGGGAAGCCACAGCACTGGGCAGCTTTGGGACTAGGGTGACCAGATGTTCCAATTTTATAGGGACAGTCCCAATATTTCAAGGCTTTATCATATATAGGCTCCTATTAACCTACCTTCCCTGCCCTGATTTTTCACACTTGCTATCTGGTCACCCCGTTGGGGACCCTTATTAGTTTTGTTTAAAAAGAGTTAAAAGAATGTCATTTCAATTTTTCCTAAATGAAATTTTTGGACTTCCTTCATTCCTTGGGAAATTCTGAAATAGAATGATTTTTTTTTTTTTAAATTGAATTATCTGCAGAACATGAATTCTGGGTTCTGACCATCCCTACTTGGAATTTTTTTTTTTTTAAAGAAGTAAATAGTACAATTCATTGCATACTTTTCTTACACAATTTCAGGCCTGATTTCAGTGCCAACTCTTGCTCCACTCTGATGCACAGCTATTGCAGAGTCCAACAATGTCCCAAGAAGACTCAGAAGAACCCAGACCAGGAAAGCACTTAAGCATATGCTTGGCTCTAAGCAGGTGAGTAGTCCCACTGAAAAGATGATTCAGTTTTGAAGGAACTGAATGGCAGGATTCCAGGGCATGTGAAATCAAAATATAAGACTAAAATCAGTTATGTACTGGAGAGAGGTTGGCATAAAAATATATTTTCTTCACTTCCAGTTACCTTAAAGTTAACAATCCATTGGCCAGATCTTGACAATTCTGGTATTACTCATCTCCTTACTAGAGCATCATGCTTAAGGCCCCTATCTTGCAAGGTACTACTGAACACCACCTATGAAATGCTGAGCTACCTCTACTGCTATGAAGCCAAAGGGAATGATGATACTCAGCACTTTGCAGATTCAGGGCAGCATTCATGATTCTGCTGATGAGCTCAGCCAAACAGAAAAGTGCAGAATGCAGCTGAGTCACCTTTTGGAACCAAACTGCACATAGGATCTGGTAGGAGAAGCTTACCTAAGGCATAATAGACAGTTTTACAATAGAGAACTAAGACCCTGATCCTGACTCCACAAGAGTGGATCTCCGTATATATATATATAGAGAGAGAGCCACACTGACTTCAGTAGGACTCTGCGTGGTCATAAGAGTCTGTCTATGTGGATCAGATTGCAGGACTGGGCCAAATTTTACACCACGCAACTGTTCACCCCTTCTCCCCCCAAAGGGAAGAAACCACCATGGCTTCACAAAAGTGCTTGTTACTTTAAAATACAAACAGTTTTTAGAATATCCAGAATAATCATGGATCTAAGTTACTGTTCCTGGCCACTATATAAAAAATGTGTGCACAGGTTGAAGGGAGGGAGGAGACTGCCCTGCATAATAAAAATAATTTCCTCAATTGGACTTTTTGGCTACAAAAAGTTGGGTTCAGAGGATCTAATCTTGTCTGTGCTATCCTACTCCAAAGTTATGTGAAGATACTGATATAACAAAAATGGATAGAACAGAATAAGCAACGCTTATGATAAACAAATGGTTGGCAACAAATGATTTACTTAATGTAATGAAGGAGACAGGGGATTGCAGGAAGAGAAATAATAGTCTTATGATTAAAGCAGTTGAATATTGCCCTGTAGAACTGTCTTCTATCCCTGTCTCTGCCACAGAGATCCTAGGAAATGCTGAGCAAATCACTTTTCACAGGTGGTCACTGTAGAGATATGTTTGTAGGTTGTAATTTAGAGATGCTCCCTCATAAGGGACAGTATTATGAGCATAGGAATTTGGAGATGTGCCCTGGAGGCAAGGGTTGGGAACACCACATGACTGTGTGCAGCAGCTCACTACAGAAGATCTCCAGTTTGTTTTATTAAAGTTGTAGACCTTTCTCATTCACTGGTTATTTAATGAACTCCAAGATCATTACATGGTGTCAGAAGTGCTGAATGAGAAGGAAACTGCAGAGAAGTTAACTCCTGTGTTTGCAAGTGAAAGCAGAGTCAAAGGGAGACACCAGAGAAGCATGTGGAGCACCAGGCACAGAGGCTTTTGCATGTATTTGGTGAGCACAATAGTGGCTTGACTAGCTTAAGAAAAGGGGAGGGGGTTGGGTTTGAGCCAAAAATGGATGTGTTGCAACCTCCTTCCAGCCTGCGATTGTCAGGCAATGTCGCAGAGAACTAGGAAAAATTTAGACAGATTTGAACTGTATTTAGCAGTCATGGGGCAGAGGGGAAAAATGATAGTGAAATCATCAATCTTTTTGCATGTTGTTGGAGAGGAAGCATTAGATCTTTATAACAACTTTAAGTTTGAAGAAGATGAAAGCATGAAATTAAATAAAATACTGACTAAATTTGAGGAACAATACCTGCCAAAAAGAAATGAGACCTTTGAGAGAGGCACATTTTTTTTTTACATGCTTGCAAAAAAAATGACACCATAGAGCAATATGTCTCAGAATTAAGGAAACTCAGTTAAACCTGTGACTTTCGTTTGTTGAGCGAGTCTCTGATCAGAGATAGAATCATTTGTGGCATTAAAGACCATGCGTTAATTCATAGATTCTAGGACTGGAAGGGACCTCGAGGGGTCATCGAGTCCAGTCCCCTGCCCGCATGGCAGGACCAAATACTGTCTAGACCATCCCTGATAGACATTTCTCTAACCTACTCTTAAATATCTCCAGAGATGGAGATTCCACAACCTCCCTAGGCAATTTATTCCAGTGTTTAAGAGAGAGTCTGCTCTGTGAAGGAGATATAACTTTAGAAAAAGCTCTCCAAATATGCAGGGCAGCAGAAACTGTGAAAGCACAAGCCAAAGAGATGAATTCACCAGAAAGGGTTGTCCATGTACTAACTACTGAAAAATATATCCAGAATAGGTCAAATCAGAAAGTGGAACTACTCACTATGAAAACCACAGCTAGGGAGACGACTGGTCATAGATGATTATGTGAAAGGTGTGGATCACTGCATGGCCACAAACAGTGTTTTGCCTTTGGGAAACTCTGTCATAAATGTGGGGAAAATAATCATTTTGCAAAATGCTGCAGATCCCAAATGCAGAAAAGTCAACAAATTCAGTTAAAGAAAATCTGATTGAGGTGTTTTTCATAGACATACTGGGATCTACCACGCCTGATGAGAGGGAGTGGATACTGCATCTGACAGTGAATGGAAGAATTATTCCACTGAAACTGGACACAGAAACTCAGGTTTATATTCTGTTTGAACAAGATTGAGAGACTAAAAATAAACCAAAACTGGGACCCACAAAATTGAAGTGATTGATTATTCTGGAATAACTATACCAGCGAAGGGAAGGTACATTGCTAGTATCAACCATAAAACACCATGAACAGGCTCCTCTTCATTGTAGTGCCAAAAGAGGTGATACCAATTTTAGGCCTGCCTGCATGTGAGAAACTCTATCTGGTAAAATGGGTGCTCTCACTACAAGATCACATTGAACTTGGCTATGAGCCACTCTTTCGGAAATATCATAATTTGTTTCAAGGGTTGGGTTGCTTGAAGGGTGAACATATAATCCAGATAAACAAGCAGGTCCCTCCAGTTATCCATCCATGTAGAAAGGTGCATTTGTACTCTGTGATAAACTCAAGACTGAGCTTGCAAGGATGGAAGCAATACAAGTAATACAAAAAATTGATGAGACAACAGAATGGGTGAGCTCCCTAATCATGAAGGAGAAAAGTAACGGCCAGCTACACATATGCTTAGATCCCTGGGACCTTAACAAGGCTGTAAAAAGAAAACATTTCAAACTACCAACCAGAGAAGAGATTACGGCTCAATTTGCAAATGCTCAATATTTCAGTAAACTGGATGCATTCTCAGGTTTTTGGCAGCTAAAATTACCAGAAGAAAGCTCAACGCTATACACATTTAATACTGCAGATCAATCATGACATCACTAATGTGGTAGTAAACTGCTTTTCATACCAGTTCCACAAAGGCCTTATGTGAGGGTCAGCACTGACTTATTTACCTGGCAATCAAAGCATTATTTAATAGTTACAGATTATTATTCTCTGTATCTAGAAATTTGCACACTGCACAATACTATTAGTAAGTCAGTGATAGCCAGCACATAGGGAATCTTCTCCAGACATGAAATTCCAGATGAAGTCTTTCATGATAAAGATCTGCAATTTTCCAGTGCAGATTTTAGGCAATTTGCCAATCAAATGGACTTGTGGGAAGGTCTAAATGGAATGTAAAGAACCATATGGAAGACTTTTGACAATGGGAGTGATCTGTATAAAGCTTTATTGATTTACCAAAGTATACCTCTGGAGAATGGCTTTTCACCACTTCAGCTGTTAATGGGAAGAAGGATCAGATCTAATTTACCAGTTATTAAGAACTTGCTGAAATCTCATAATAATAATGAAACCGTGCAGAAGATGAAAGAAAATCAGAAGTGGAAACAGAAATATTATTTTAACAAAAGGGCCTGTGATCTCCCATCTCTTAAACCAGGTGATAGTGTGCCTGAGAAATCACACCTCTAATACTGGAGGCCAAAGGGGTACCATTAAAGAACAGCTGCATCAAAGGTTTTATGTAATCCAGACAGACCGAGGGACACATTTTGACGTAATCGAAGGAATCTATGTAAACTGTTAAGGAACAAGAGAACAACTCGGACTCTAATGAAAGGATGATACTGAGAAGATCAGAGTGGGAGATTAAACGTCTTGAAAGACTCATAGAGAATTGCTAACCTGCCTGGAGAAGGGGTATTTGAGGAAAATAAGTGATAAAGACTCACTTGAGAATGATGTCCTGGTAACCTCTCCTTGACACATTGAGTTTATGAAAATGCACTACATAGAGAATGTAATGCATGTGTTATTAGATAGTTAACTCTTATATACATATATAAACAGCTAATTTGTTTTTCTTTAAGAGGAAAGAAGTAAAGAGGGTTGTAGAAGATTATAATTTAAAGATGCTCTCTCCTAAGGGACAGTATTATGAACACAGGAATTTGGAGATGTGTCTTGGAGGAGAGGGTTGGGACTACTGCATGGCTGTGTAAAGCAGCTCACTACAGACGCTCTCCAGTTTGTTTTATTAAAAATTTTAGTCCTTTCTCATTCACTGGTTTGTTATTTAATGAACCCCAAGATTGTTACAATCACTAGTTGTGTGTTCCTCATTTTCTGTGTCACGGACTTGAGAACCTTGGGGGCTATACCTTGCAGAAGTGCTGAGCGTTCTCAGCTGCAGCTGAAGTCAATGAGAGCTGTCCTTAGCATTATATAGCACTCTAGATATTCAAAGTACTCTGAAAAATCAGATCGTAGGTATCTCAAACTGGGCACCCCAAATTAGTGGACACTAGGGTTGCCAACTTTCTAATTGCACAAAACTTAACACCCCCTCCCCCCAGCTTGCTCTAGCCCTTTTCCGTCTGTTGCTTGCTCTTCCTGACCCTCACTCACTTTCACCAGGCTGGGTCAGGGGTTGGGGAGTGAGGGCTCTGGGGTAAGGCCAGGGATGAGGAGTTTGGGGTGCTGGAGGGAGCTCTGGGCTGGGGCAAGGCGTTGGGGTGCAGGTGGGGAGAGGGCTCTGGCTGGGAATGTAGGGGCTGGGGATGAAGGAGGGGGTTCAGGGCTGGGGCAGGGGTGTGTGGGGTGGGGTGTGGGCGCCGGGAGTTTGGGTGCAGGAGGGGACTCTCCTGGGGCAGAGGCTTGGGGGCTGGAGGGGATTCAGGATCCTGGCGTCACTTACCGCAGCTTCCAGGAAGCAGCCACCAGGTCTCTGTGGCCCCTAGTTGCATGGGCATCTGGGAAGGCTCCATGCGCTGCCCTCACGCCTGCAGGCGCTGCCTATGCAGCTCCCATTGGTTGCGGTTCCCAGCCAATGGATGCTGCAGAGCCAGCATTTGGGTGGGGACAGCGCAAGGAGCCTCCTTGGCCACCCATGCGCCTAGGGGTCGCAGGAACCTGGTGGCTGCTTCCAGGAGCCATGAGGAATCAGGGCAGGTAGGAAGCTTGCCTTAGTCCCAGGCCCCTGCTGCACCACCGACTGGACTTTTAATGGTCCAGTCAGCAGTGCCAACCAGAGCTGCTAGGGTCCCTTTTTGATGGGTGTTCCGGTCAAAAACCAGACGCCTGGCAACCCTAGTGGACACTCCTGACTTTAATCTCTGTGCCCATCTGTAAAATAAGGATAATACCACCCTGTCACTTCACAGGGGTGTTGTGAAGATTAACTAATGTTTTGGAAGAACTTAGATACTATCGCGACAAGCACCATAGAAAAGCCTATGAGAAAATTAATAATTCTATCTTCAGCACAGGTTTTGAATAGTGTTCAGTGAATTAGGCCTGCAGTCACACACTGAACAATCCGGAAAAACCAAAACATTGAAAAGCTGCTCAGTAAATGAGTAACATCCATCCTTTACCCTGAAGGAGACAGGGTTTCTGTGGAAAAAAGTATGCGATTGTGTAGTTAAAGACTGTATCATAATGCAAATGCACAAGGGGGCCAAATTATGATTGCACGGGCAACCTTCATTCTGGCATTTCCTAACTTTTCGAGTGTTTGATTCACAACCTTGCTAACGTTCTTTTAACATAGGTTTGTGTGTGTGTAATATATTACATATATATTTCACAATGGCAGACCTCATAATTCACCCTGGTCAGCAGCCAGATGAAGCTCTTCGTCTCACATTTCACTCTTGACAGCCTCACTCTTCTCAGTTCTATTTTAGAGCTGATGCAAAGCTGCATGGGGATGTTTTGGGCTCAAAATAATCTGCTACATTATTGTTTCTAGATATCTTTGCTAATTTTTTGAAAAACTTCACCCCCTGCCGTATCATAAGATAAAGAAGGAAAATACCTATTTCACATGCTAGTAGATCTCACTCTCAAGAAGATTTTTTTTTTTTTGCCCTGTATGAAATCCTGACCACACCAAAACTTCCATTAACTTCAGTAGTATTTCACCTTACCTGTTTTCCCTCTCTTAGCAACATGAGCAAGGGGATCAGAATCTAGCCTTTAGTATGTTGGTGATTTCCTGAATCGTAAGGTTTGATCATGCTAGGATGCACACTTGGAACTTGAGTTTCTTCACTTATAAAATCTCAGCATAAGTTATCATTTCATTTTATTATTTAGTACTTGCTACTGTATATAAAAAGCTAAGCTGTAGAATTTATTATGTGGGGAAAGGAAAGATCCGCTGGATTTTCCAGTGTTTGCACTTAATTCCTCTCTTCATTTGCCTTATATGGGACCATAGAATCTTTTCAAACAAAGGTGCTACACATAGGGCCAGATTGTCCATTCCAGAAACATCTTGCTTGGCAAATAACCGGAAAAGGGTGTGAACAAAGATTCATTATGCCACCTTCCTGCTCCTCCACACCCAATCCTTGGCCAGCATGGTATAGGAATCTCTAGGTCGCTCTATGCCACCCATAGGTGCTGGAACTAAAGGTGCGGGGCGTGCTGCCATACCCATGGCTTGAAGTGGTTTCCATCATATACAAGGTTTACAGTTTGGTTCCATGGCTCTCAGCACTCCCACTATACAAATTGTTCCAACACCCCTAATGGCACCTGAAGATTCAGCTACTCAAGGGGGATTCACTTTGTCCAGATAGCCCAGCTTTAGGGCTGCTTTGCTCCAGAAGATTAGTGCCAAGCTGCCTTAAAGGACCAGTGGAGCGAACACCAATGCTCCTGGGTTGGCTTGAGTATTCACTCAAAAAGTAATGCAAAGCACTCATGTCCCATTGGGTCTTCACTGTGTTGCCACAGCACTATGCACCAAGGTCAAGTGGTTAAAGAAAAGGAATGGTACTCAGGCCTAGGATTTTATTCTGACTGTGACTGACTCTCAGTGTGGTTGTGGGCCCCTTGGCCTTTCTATGCCATTTATCGCAAATGCAGAAAATATTATTTACCTACTTTTGTAAAGCCTTTTAACACTGTTGGATGAAAGATGCGATTGAAGTGCACAATGTTGTTAACATTATTCCCAGCCTCTGCTGGCACCGAAATGTGGAATGGAAGCCAATCCCAAATCCAGATCACCAGAACACTCTGCTAATTATATTTAATGAGTACTTATACTCTTTATATAACATGCCCAGTTCTAGGTAACCATGATTTCACTGTTTGTTTGTGATAACACTATTTAAGCAGAGTACTTAATGGTACCAGGTCCTAAAAAGGATTTAGTCTCTGAGGCAACACATTCGCACAATTTAAATGAGAGCTCTAAAGGTTACATTGTTGAATAAAAAGTCATACAATCTGTACTTATTACATAAGCTATATACATTTTACTTTTACATACACTGTGATGGGGTTCACTCACCATGAAGGGCGCGTCCGTGTGGCCACATCTGGGGATTAGCTCCACTCAGATTTGACACCCCCTTCCTCGGACTGTGGCCCCTCTCTATCCAGGACTTGGGGTGCTCTATCTTTGTGTCTCAGCCCATCTGGCCCCATCACTATAATCCTACCCTTCCGAGGTAACAAAGTCTCTCCAGACCAGCTGTCTAGCTGGTGTCTCCAATGCTTCTGTGCCACTTCACAGTGGCTGGCAGGTGTGCAGGCCCACCCTCTACACTGGTTACAGCCCAGGGACCTTACAACAAGCAGCCAAGTTCTGTACAGTCCTGGCCCTTGCTGCTGTTTCCTGGGCTTCTTCCTACCTACCCCCACCCCAGGCTTCATTTTTACACAACTCCTCTGGTGTTGATCCTTCTTCTAGGGCAGGGGTGGGCAAACTTTTTGGCCCAAGGACCACATCTGGGTATGGAAACTGTATGGTGGGCCATGAATGCTCATGAAATTGGGGGTTGGGGTGCAGGAGGGGGTGAGAGCTCAGGAGGGGCAGAAATTAGTAGTTCAGGGTGTGGGAGGGGGCTCCAGGTTGGGTTGGGGGGTTGGGATGTAGGTGGGGAGGTGAGTGCTCCGGCTGGGGGTGTCAGCTCTGGGGTGCAGGAGGGTGGGACTGAGGGGTCGGAGGGCAGGAGGGATTTAGAGGGCGGACAATGGGAGCTGCGCGGGCGGCGCTTGGGGCAGGGGCAGTGTGTGAATCCCCCTGAGTTTCCCTACACATAGGCGCCGGAGGGGGGATATGCTGCTGCTTCCAGGAGCTGTGCAAAGCCACGCCATATGTGCAGCAGGGCAAGCCCCGGACCCCACTCCCTGGCAGGAACTTGAGGGCCAGATTAAAACATCTGGAGGGCCGGATGCAGCCCCTGGGCTGTAGTTTTCCCACCCCTGTTCTAGGGCTTATTTTTCCTCCTGGGTTTTCACCTCCCCTCATCTCTGCTCCCAGAGAATGACTGCAGACTTTCTCCCTGAAGCTTAATGATGCTGGAACAATTTTTATAGTGGGATGCTGAAGGCAGAACCCATGTATTTGGATTATTACTACTTCAGTTCAGGGGATGGTGGTAGCACCCCTAGTTCCAGCATCTATGCTGAAGCCTGCTACAAACTTCCTGGCTTTATAGTCTGGACAACTGTGGCCCAGCTGAGGCTCTTGTTCAGATAAGCCTGGGTCTGCCTCCAGGTGCAGCCAGGTTTCCTAATTGGCCCCTGAGGCCCACATTAACCCTTTCAGGGCCTGTGGGGGCTATGCACCCTATCACAGATACATTTTCCCCCTCTATTTACTAGTTTTTTAGACTGAAGTGTAAAAACAACATCTTAGATAAATTAAAAATGGAATCATTCTCTCTTCTCTCAGACGGGCCTGTATTAACAAAATTCTCAATTACTGGGCTAGAAATGGAATGTCATATACATAGTAACCAAGAAAAATGGAACAGCATGAAAGGCATTTTGGAGACACTCCACAGCTACGGAGGGTCAAGAGTTCTGGACTCCATTCCCAGCTCAGTCACAGTTTTCCTGCATGACTCGGGCAAGTCATTTAACCTTTCTATCTGCGACTCAGGTTTTCCATATGTAAAACGTTGAACAATACTTAGCTATTATTTAAAATGAAAGCTGTGAGGCTTAATCCATTTGCATTTGTAAAGTATTTAGCAATCTTTGGAGGGAAGGAGCTATAGAAATGCAAAGTATTTTTTCACAGTTTAAAAATCACTTTAAGCTATGCTTAACCACCTGCTGATAACAACAGACTCAAAAAAACTTGGTTGTGGTCAAATCCATCTTACATTTCATACAGCTAAGGCACACTGACCCTTTTCTCTGTTTAGCATAAAAAAATAGCATATTCAAAATGATGGAAAAATGAGCATTATCCATTTACAAACTGGTAATTACATTATTATGAAGACCTTTAAGGGAGCATGATATCTTCAATTCGAAGTGAGTAGAAGTTATATATTTTAATTTGGTGTCAAGCAGAAGCAGGGAAGATACTCAGATTGAAAACCTGGTTATCCCTTTTTAATGGACAAAATTCTGACTAGGAATGTGAATAATCATATCTTGTCACTTGCCCTCAGAAATCTTTATAGAAAGTAATCTCCAAACAAATAAGAAGGGCTTAGTGAGAAGATTCAGTCCCTGTTGTCTTACAAAAATACTTGTTTTATTAACTGTTCTTCTCAGTCGCTCAGCCACGTACAATATATTTTATATTAACTGTCTCCTAGTGATCCACACAGCAAAAAAATCCTCTATTCCATGTCACCATTTCAGGTGAATAGGCCTGCCAGGTATAGAGAAAAGATTTTCATCATTGGTGTATAAAATCCCAGCGATCATTTCTAATGAATAGAACTCTTAGTCTGTATTTGTTTTGCATCATTTGTGTTATTTTGTCTACTGACTTGTAGTCAAAACAGACTTGCAGTTATAACTTAATAAATGCATAAAACCTGAATCATCTGGTGCAAAGAGGTAACGAAGACATACAAGAGAATTTTGGCACAGTAAAGCAAGTTAGCCTGAGTTGCTCCCAACCCACAAATTTAGGTAACACTGAACTTTACTTGCATTGACAGGAATACACATGTTCTGTGGCTGCAAGAAATAAACGTTACCCTAAATTGAACCTCCCAGTAGGGTGACCAGACAGCAAGTGTGAAAAATCGGGACAGGGCGTCGGGGGTAATAGGAGCCTCTATCAGAAAAAGACCCAAAAATCAGGACTGTCCCTACAAAATCGGGACATCTGGTCACCCTACCTCCAAGCATTCTGTCATAGGTTGGCTCATTGCCCACTACAGCAAATGGATCATCATGATTGTGTTACCCCCACACACTACAGGCAGCAGGATTCATACAGTCCAAGCAGAGTAAAATCGGTCTCTTGCATTCTTATAAAATCTAAGAGGCCTGATTCTCCTCTCTCATCTCATTTTCAGGGGTATCTGTGTTTCACCATTTGTAAAATAAGTGTGTTCCATAGCTTGCTCTTAATTAGCCAGCTAGATCAGTCTCCCCTTTGTGCTCAGGGGAATTCTCCTGAGCTGATCAGTATGGGGGAGATAAATGCAAAAACTTGCCTGGGAGTGGAGCAGTGCACCAGGAATGCCATTATGCAACTGGTGTAGAGAGAATTTTGTCTTCTGAATAAGAACTACACTGCACTGGCGTTGACATGTAGAAGATTGCAGACACTTGTTTTGTCACAATAAGGTAAGTAATAGGAATATATATTTCAGAGCTCTAATTTTATGAATTGTAATAGATACTTACTAAAGTCATCAATTTACAAAAAAATTTAAAGAGCCCCAAAACAATCCATTAGCTAGCCAAGGCCATCAAGATGCTTTTGTAAACCACCCTAGGAGACCGTGGGTGTTTAGATTTGTTTTCCATTTCTACTCAGATTCCACCTCTGATTAAATTATTGTCATTCCTAAGCATTAAAAAAAAAAGTCATGAATCAGGATCCCCCAAAAATTGAGATTTGTGTAATAAATAATATTTAATAAAAATATAAATTTTGGTTTCTTTTCATTTGCCTCTTATTTTTGAAACTTTAGGCTGCAACTGGATCACATTTTCAATACTTTTAAAGCAATCATGAGGGCTAGACATTTACTAAAAAAAAAAAAAAAAAAAAAAAAAGTGAGATTCTCACAAAGTAACAAGATCTGAGGCTTTAGAAAATATCATGCTCCTCATAATAAAATCATGAAATGTGGCAACATTGTAGATTCTGTATTGCAACATTCGTATTTATAGGGCCTTTAGTTTCATGCTGTAAATTATGCCTTTTATTGATTTTACTGCAAAGATACAAAACTATATATTGAGGAAGGGATTTTCAGAAGTACTAGGCACTGGTCTAACTCTGCTTCTGTTGAAGTCATAGGAAAAACTTCCATTGATTTCACTCAGAAAAGTTGGGCCAATCCTGAATGCCTTTGAAAATCCCACCCTAGATAACCAAAAACTATTCCACACGGACCAAAAATTCTTCCCCAAAACAAAATCCTAGACAGCTATATAACTCCCTCCTCTCATTTCTCCCTAGCAATTTCATTCACATTTATTGTTTTGTTTGTTTTTTTATGTAAGAAAATATGCAAATATTAATTCAATTCTGCAATTTTGTCACTTTTATACATGTATTCACTGTATCATTAAGATTAAGAATTTTTGATCTTATCCTGGGGACATCAATCTAACTGAAGCTCATTATTTGGATCTTTGAGACCAACAACATAACATTCTCTAATAGAGGAGCTTCAGTGTTTGACCCCCAATCCAAATATCTAATATTTGGATCCAAGATTTTTGTTCAGCCCATCACCAAAATAGTGGGTGGCTATTAAATTTACAACTGGAGCTGAACTTCTCCAGCATTTGGAAGTGTTCAGATGTTGGTTTAGACCCATCACTGAGTTCTTAATTTTCTAAATAAGATAAAATTATGTTAGAGTTGCCTGGGTGAGGAAAAATACAAAGTTTTAAATGGGTAACACTGAGTAGTATAAAGAAGAACAGGAGTACTTGTGGCACCTTAGAGACTAACAAATTTATTAGAGCATAAGCTTTCGTGGACTACAGCCCACTTCTTCGGATGCATGTTAGTCTCTAAGGTGCCACAAGTACTCCTGTTCTTTTTGCGGATACAGACTAACACGGCTGTTACTCTGAAACTGAGTAGTATGGAAACAAACTGAACATTAAGCTAGCAAATGTGCAATGAAATGACTGAATAAATGATGGAAGCCACAAAGTCTCAAAAAATAAAAAATGAGCATAAACATTCACAACCTCATAAAAGCCCTTTAGGAATATTACATTTTAATTGAAGCACAATAGTAATAAACTGCAAATTTTAAAGTACTTATTTCTTGACATTCTGGCTTTGCCAATAAGAATTAAGTGACATGAACTCACCATGCTTACAATAGATTTCCAGAGATGAAAAGACATAGCAGTGCATAAAATTGCCTAAATTAATGCGATGACACTTCAAAAGCACAAGTTAAAAGATTCCCCATTTCATCTTGATTTGTGAATAATTCATCATTTTTCAAACATATCCTTTAAACTTAGATGCCAACTTAGACACATGCTTATTAAATTTCCTTGGTCCATGTTGTTTGTTTAATCAAAATTACCCAACGTTAGGAAGTGTGTGTCATAATAATTGTAATCTAAACTAATATACACAGTGCAAAAAGCCATGAATACAATGTTAATAGCCTTTCAAACCATTAAATACTGTTACAAGCTGAGTGAAAACTTGATAGGATTGCATTGAAACCTCATTCAAATAGACATGTAAATGATTGCCCAATTTAAGACTGTTGTAAGGGTCAGTTAAGGGGCCACACCTAAAACAAAGCCTAAGGCTATGTCTACACTTATCAATACTACAGCTTACGTCGGCATAATTTATGTCACTAGGGGTTGTGAATAAACCACCCCACTGAGCGACATGACTGACGCAGACATAAGCGTTCATGTGCACAGGGCTGTCTGTGGCAGAGCTTCTCCTGCTAACATAGCTACCGCCGCTCGCAGAGGTGGCTTTATGATGCCGACAGGAGAGCTCTCTCCCAACAGCAGAGAGCTTCTTCACCAGATGTGCTGCAGCAGCGTGTAGACATTCATCTTCCAACTAGCACCAGGTGGGAGAAAACATGAAACCCAAACAACCAAAATTAAACCAAACTGTTACAGCCCACAGGAGACTAGATATGTGCCACAAGCAGAGAATAGGAGGGACTGAGGTGCACCAGTGCCCAAGGTAACAAAATGATTAAGTGAGATATATGCAGATAACCCTGGAAAGTGAACCCACATGCTGCAGAGGAAGGCAAGCTACCCTCAAGGTCAGTGCCAATCTGATCTGGGGGAAATTTTCTTCCTGACCCCACATATAGCCATAAAGTTTGACCCTTAGCAAGCACGCACGCACCAGCCAGCCAAACCTGAGAGAGAGAGAGAGAGAGAGAGAGAGAGAATGAGAATTAAAATACTCTTATTCAATCAGAGAGTCCAAATTGGGTGTTAATTAACTCTGCCCTTTAGTTCCAACACATGATATTTTTTTTTCTATTCTGTTTAATCAGGAACTTATAAGGACTTGCATGTGTAAGTATTATATATGAAGTCTCTCAACTGTGTCATACATTGGTTCTAAATTTTCCTTGATGAATTACACACTCCTCCACTGCCCTGCTTAGCCTCTGTCTTATAGTTTGAGATCAATTATCATGCCTTTCACCATAATTGTTTATTAAGCTTCTGCCTACCAGAACAATGGTGTTATCACAGGGGTTGGGCAAGTAGTTGCAACAGGGGATTTATAAAGGTGAATAAACATTAAGGGTTAGATGATGCCCTGGCCCTATATGACCATGTGTAGCAACCTGCATGGAACTTAGATGGAGGAGCACATGTTGCAGGAGAGAAGACTTTGAAGAAGGCAGCGGGAAAACAACTGCAGCTAGTATTCCACATGGCTGCATGTGGAACACCTCTATGGATAGTTTTATTAATAAAGAGCCTGTTTAGTTTTAGAAGCATGGAGTCCTTTCCTGTTATTACCCAGCATGTGGTACATGAAATAATGTGTGGGAATGAGGAGTTAGGTCCTGCCTCTATCCGCTTGCTTGCTGTATAGGATCAAAGTTCTAGATGCAGGAAGAAAAGCAGGCATTGTGTGTCCAGTATTTCTCCTGTGCAAGAAAGTGGGTTGGGAGTAGGTGGGAATGGATTGTTACCAAAGCTCTTGTAACTTTAGTCTTTGCGAGGCGGTGTCAGGAAATGAATCAAGGGGGGCACAGCACGTCCATCTGATACATTGTTGGCACAAGCAGTAAAACACAAGAGTGCTTTCATTTAAAGCCTTTGCTTTTAGTCTTTATCACTCCCACACAAGCGTGCTTTCACTTAAAGTTTCTACTTTATTTAGTTTTCAGCACATACAAACACAGTAGGTTACAGAGCACCCCCAAGGTCTGGAGTGGTCTCAAGTGGTCAACAATAGCCTTCCGGTGGCCAGTGTTCTGTCTGCTGCTGGGGACCTTAAGATGGGTTCACAGCAGAGTCCACTTGATCCAGAGCTCTCTCCTTTTTATG
This sequence comes from Trachemys scripta elegans, assembly GCF_013100865.1. Taxonomy (NCBI): domain Eukaryota; kingdom Metazoa; phylum Chordata; order Testudines; family Emydidae; genus Trachemys; species Trachemys scripta. Next base: position 23,359,516 of record NC_048301.1, read on the forward strand.
CTCAAAGTGTCACTTAGCTTGTCAATCACTAATACCTGCTGAGCAAGCAATTTGTTAAGCAAGAAGTTTCAAGCTGTTGGTTATACAGATGTGTTTTTGCAGAGTCTACAGTCTCATGGGCCCCAACAAAAACACAGCAGAAGTCAAATATAGATAGATTTCCTGACTTTCAGAACTGCACACTTCAGCAGTTCAAAAGAAAGCCCAACAGGATGGTGCAGGGTCATGCTCAATTATCGTGGTTACTCCCTGTAACATTCACTCACTCCGGAGGAGGGAGGTCATTGAAGGCTGGCAGTACCCTGCCTCCACACTCGTCTCAGTTTAACTGGGCCTGGGCTCAGGCAGCTGGCGGCCAATAGTCTTAAGGGGCGGGCTCTAGCCTGGGCGGGGCTCAGGCAGCCAGCAAACAGTCTCAGGAGGCTGGGGCCACTCCTCTTCAGAGCAAGAGAACCTTGCAGAGGAATGAGGGTCAGCCACGGTAGGCAGGGGGACGTGGGCCCTCCCTACTCCACCGCGTCCCAGCCCAGGCAGGGGCAGAATTAGCTGCCCCGGGGTCGCCGGGGATCCAGCCACAACATGCCGACGCTGGGGCTCTGGGCTTTGCAGCCAGCCCTACGGCAGCTGCCCTTGGGCCACTTCCTGCCTCCCCTGGGGTGGCTACCTCTGATATCCACTCGTTGTCTGGCTCCTCCGGGTAAGCAGCAGTGGGCACTCCAGGCCAGTCATCGTCCTTGTCCGGGGTGTGGGCCGAGCTAGGCAGGGAATCTGCTCTGTGTTGCTCCAGAACCAGTGGGACGTCCTTCCCCTCTGCAGGCTTCACCCTGAATGGGCTGTGGGTCTGGTCTTTTATACTTCCGGCCACTCCCCCGTCCTTCTGGTGAGGGGGGCAGGGAGGCCTAGGCTCCACCCTCCAAGGGGAGTGTAACACTCCTTCACTCACTCTGGAGGAGGGAGGCCTGTCCGCCTCACTACACTCCCCCTCCCCATCTGGCTTGCCTAGTTATGCTAAGGATGCTACAAAGGCCTTAGAGCTTAGCTGCTTTTGACAATAAATGTAACTTTGTTACTGGCAGTGGCCTGGGCATTTTGATACAGTCTCATTGTTTCCCTTAATAATCCCCTCCTTGAAGGACACAATGTGAAGACCTTCACTTATAATGAGGTTAGTAGGTTACTAGTGAGGCTGTCCACCCTAGGCTCAAGGCTCTCAATTGAGACTGAGCAAAGATTTTCACACTGGTGCCCTTAACTTTCACCCCAATCTTGCCTCATTATTGGCCAGGCTTTATATAGTCTCCCTCAGGAAAGGCCCATCATCTATAAAAGTGCAAGTTTTGCAGATGATCAGGGCTTTGGAGCAGAGCCCGGAGCTGGAGCATTGTGACAATGCGGTTCTGGCGGAACCCAACTGAGAGTGCCAACTCAGGACAAATTGCTCAAATAGGGCAGTTACAGCCCAAGGCTGGGGTTTTTTCCACCTCTAAAGCAAACCAAACCAGCCAGACCAAGAGGACTTCGGTCTCACCCCACTGGCTAACCGCAAGTCTCACAAGCAATCTCCTTAGACACTCCAGTTTCCCAGTATTACCACCAGTGCCACTCGTTATGGGGACAAATGAGTATGAAAACCAATACCCCAGTAAAAGAAAAAGGTTCTCCTGATCCCAAAGGACCAAGCCCCAGACCCAGGTCAATATACAAATCAGATCTTACCCACAAATCACACTGTTGCCAATCCTTTAGAATCTAAAATCTAAAGGTTTATTCATAAAAGGAAAAAAGATAGAGATGAGAGTTTGAATTGGTTAATGGAATCAATTACATACAGTAATGGCAAAGTTCTTGGTTCAGGCTTGCAGCAACAATGGAATAAACTGCAGGTTCAAATCAAGACTCTGGAATACATCCCCCGCTGGGATGGGTCCTCAGTCCTTTGTTCAAAGCTTCAGCTTGTAGCAAAGTTCCTCCAGAGGTATGAAGCAGGATTGAAGACAAGATGGAGATGAGGCATCAGCCTTATATAGTCTTTTCCCAGGTGTAAGAACACCTTTGTTCTTACTGTGGAAAATTACAGGAAAATGGAGTCTGGAGTCACATGGGCAAGTTCCTGCATACTTTGCTGAGTCTCAAGGCATATTTGCCTTCTCTCAATGGGTCCATTGTATAGCTAATGGTCCTTAATGGGTCATCAAGCAGGCTAGGCAGAGCTAACACCAGTTTGTCTGGGATGGAACCCAGCAGCATAGCACAAGTTTGAAATACAGACAGTATAGAGCCAATATTCATAACTTCAACTACAAAAGTGATACAGACATATAGATAGCATAATCATAACCGGTAAACCATAACCTTGTCTTAGACACCCCATTTGACCCCCCTTTATACAAGATTTGCATGCCACTACAGGACCTTGGTTGCAACAATGATCTATATGGTCCCAGATTATATCAATAACGTCACAAGCATGGACCAGTAGGTTTTTGCCTGGAGCTGGAGCGGAGCCGGAGCAGAGCAATTCAAAAATTTACTACCCAGCACATCAGTGCCAAGAATAAAACCACCACCACAACCTGAAACATCAGGATCACCACAACTGAATATAAGGCCAAATTAAAGATCCCTGTTGCTTTGGTGGACCATCCCAACAATGTCTCTCACCATTTGTGTTCCAAATCCTTGCTAACCCTCTCAACCACTTCTTTAATCTTGTGTGTGGAGCAATGGACAGTGACCATGACTCTACATGCCTCCTGTGTAGCATTATATAAATAATTCCTTAAATGGGGGTATCCAAGCAATATCTTTAAAACAGTCAAATTCATTCCAATGGGTACAGGTGTTACATTTGAGAACAATGTGTATTTCACTCTTAATTGGCTATATTTTAACTCAGACACTTAAAATTTAAAATGCCATCCTTCAATAGCTATAATGTAGCAAAACCATTTGTTTCCATGTGGATTATGAGGTACATGACGAAATTCACCATTTTCCCCCAGGATTGTAATTCTCTTTCAGTTGGGGTGGAATTTTTCCAAATGATACTTTAGAATTCTAATGGGAGTATTCCACTCATACCATAGATTCATAGATTCTAGGACTGGAAGGGACCTCGAGAGGTCATCGAGTCCAGTCCCCTGCCCTCATGGCAGGACCAAATACTGTCTAGACCAACCCTGATAGACATTTATCTAACCTACTCTTAAATATCTCCAGAGATGGAGATTCTACAACCTCCCTAGGCAGTTTATTCCAGTGTTTAACCACCCTGACAGTTAGGAACTTTTTCCTAATGTCCAACCTAAACCTCCCTTGCTGCAGGGGATCCTCAAGGATGCTTTGTATCTGGTCTGGCTGGGCTGCTAATAATCAGATATCTATGGGATTTACAATAATCAAATCTAAGCAGCAGAAATCCAAACTGGAATAGGTAATAGTCAGAATACAAATGCACCGGCCTTATGATCTGCAGAGCCCTTGGCAAAAGTGGGGGACTCAAGCACCCATCACAGATCATATCCTTCACTACATCACTCATGCAGCCTAGCTCCACTAGAGCTAGAGAGACATTGGCTGAAGGGTGCTGACAGCCTGCAAAAGATGGAACTGGTCTTTTTTTTGGGGGGGGGGGGGGAGAGAATAGCCTCCAATTCCTCTAAAATCTGTGCCACCCCATCCTGTATATGGAGCTTAGCTGATCTAAGGATACACTCAGGGGCATTGTTAAATCCTTTGTGTTGTCCTACTACATTCATTTCATTTGCCATTACTTCCTCACTGATGCTGTTAAGGGCTGCTCCACCCATTCCAAGTACTGCCAGTAGATCTACGTCCCTTTTCACCCATCTCAGCCCCTTGCCAGGTTTGGGGACTTCATGAAGATGAATCCAATTTTTCCTGTCTTCATATAATGGCAGGACAAACTGTCCACAGTGGGGTTCTATTACTGAGAAAATTGCTAAAGTATAGTCTACAATAATCTTTTTCAGGGTGTGGGTTGGATTAATCACCAATTGCTTCTTTACATTGGTTTGAAACACATTCTCCAAATTGATTACAAGTGGTTCCAAAATGTACATTTCTATACTGTTTCCTCCATGGGGTCTCTGGAAAAATGGCTCCTCCATCATACTGGCTGCATGTTAATAACTATTTTCCAAGGCACCATTTAACCACCCTATTATCCAAACATTGTTACAAATTTCTTGAGAACCCAGGCCTCCACAGTGCAGGGCAAAGGAACCTCCCATTCCCCTCCTGGTGTCACTATATGTAGCTGGCCTCCCCCAGACCTTCTCATCCAGTGTTTGGGGGGCAAAAAGGACTGTTTCAGCCTAAAATGAATTGGCTTTTCCCCTGAGCTGTCTATTTAGGGATGTCATTCCACAAGTGAACACATTTGGCTGACTATAATTACATAACAGCCTGTCAGTTCCCACCCAGCAACAACTGTACCCACCTGGGTAGCTTTTGATTTCTTCTATTAACAAATCCACTCCCTCACTAGCCCCTAGGTGTTTACATGAGGATGGTGCTTTTGCCACCAAAGTGGTTAGGGATTCTGTTGTCACCAGTGTAGACCATTTGCAACCCAAACTGATACATTGCCAGTTCTCACTATTCCCAAGCTAATATTTACTTTGTTCAAATCTAAACCTTTCAATTTTACTGAAGTGGGATTATATCTGTATGGTGCCTAAAAAAGTGATTCATTCTCCTGGGATGAGTAGTGATGTCCAGGGTATTATTCACTTACATTCCATTGTCATCCACAGCAAGTTTCCCTACATCTTGAACCCACAGGTTTTGAATTCACACCACCAAAAGAGCAGGTCTACAATCCAAGTGCTAGCAAAAGCAGCGCACAGGTGTGCATCATCTCCAAAAATCTTCCAGCATCCACATGGTTAGTAATCTAAAACAGAAAGCAAAACAAATCTTTCCCCTCCCTAGATAGCGGGAGATATCACTAGACTTAAGCCACTTATTAAATTTTACTCAGACCTATTTGGATCTGAGTTCCTCCTTCCTTACTGTGGTGTTTACTATGCGGGCTATGGGTGGGGGCTTCTGCAACTCTTCCAATGTTTCAAGCAAAGGACCATACAGGGGCTGCCCAGGAGGGCCTAAAGGAAAGGGAACATACAAACACAATAGGTTATAGAGCACCCCAAATCAATAGTCACCCCAAAAGTCTGCAGTGGTCTCAAGTGGGTCAGCAATAGGTTTCTGGTAGCCAGTCTTCCATCTGCTGTGGGAGATCTTGAGATGTGTCCATGACCAGTCCACCAAATTCAGACCTTTCCCCCCTTTCTCATACTCATGTTACATAGCTTATCGATCACCAATAACCACTGAACAAGCAATTTGTTAAACAAGAAGTTACAAGCTGCTAGTTATACAGATATGTTTTTGCAGAGTCTGCAGTCTCATTGGCCCCACCAAAAACACAGCAGAAGTCAAATATAGACCTGTCTTTCAAAACCACATGCTTCAGCAGGTTAAAAGAAAGCCCAACACGATGGCACAGGGTCATGCTCAATTATCGTGGTTACTCCCACTCACCTCCTGGCTTGCCTAGTTATGCTAAAGCTGCTACAAAGGCCTTACAGCTTAGCAGCTTTTGGCAATAAGTGTGGCAATCAATATTCCAGTTACTGACAGTAAACTAGCCACTTGGCTCAGCCATTAAAATCTCCCCTTACAGGATGAATCACAGCTCGAGCCGTAAGTACCAGGTTGTGGAACTGGCCAGGTGTACAAAGCAGAAGCATGCAACACTCCACAAAAGGAGTGAAGCAAATGCTGACCCACTCAACCTTGGAGCAAGAGGAGAGCTCAAGGAGGAAATCTCTCTCCAGAGCTCCTCCTGGGATGGCAAACTACTCATTCAGTGACCAGTATATTTGCCCTCTACCAAACTCCTGTACCCTACTGGTCTGGGTCTGTCACACCCTATAGTATCTGAAAGTTCCAATCACTCTCTAAAAGATTGGGGCAACTAGAGAACCAAGTTACAATGGGCCACTACATTTTTCCAACCTAACGGTCCACTGAAATTTCAGTGGATAAAGTGTTTTGTACTTCCTTGCTAACTTGTTTAGGTGTCTCTGTGCACTGCTATACAGTCTCTAGCCTGACTCACTCTTGCTTAAATATTTATACCTGCCTCTGGAAATTTCCACTACATGCATTCGAAGAAGTGGGTATTCACCCACGAAAGCTCACGTTCCTATACATCTGTTAGTCTATAAGGTGCCACAGGACTCTTTGCTGCTTTTACAGATCCAGACTAACATGGCTACCCCTTTGATGCTATACAGATGATATCCTTCATCCCAGAAGATGTCAGTGGATCGTGATTTGATCCCTGCATAAAGTTTGTTTGTAAAGCCTTCTGGGATCTTACAAAATGAAAAGCTGTGTATGATCCTTGACTAAAAATATAAAGAACAATTCTAGCATTAGACTGCTTGTAGACACCTTCAGGGTGAGGAGTGAAGAGGACCAAGGAACTTCTGTAAGATGACTGGGAGACTAAAGTAGATGCCATAGTTGAGAATGAAATTGAATATGAAGATTTCTGGTCCAAAGTCAATCCCCAAATAAGATAAATTATGTCAGAAGAGGGGCATTGCAGGAATTTAAGAGGTTGACTTCCATGAAGAAGAAATAATCTTATCTAGAGCTGGGGTAGAAAGTCAGACAGATTGAGTGCCAAAGCATTAAATAAGGCTGGACAATATTTGAGAGATTCAGGAAGAATTTGAAAAGACTAGGATAGCATCAGAGTGGGGTCCAAATTTGGTAGTCAAGCCAAAAATCAAAGATTGTCCATTAAGGGACTGTAGAGGAGCGGACTCACCCCACAGCGCCTCCTGCTGGTCATCTTGGGAATTAGCCCTTCCAGCATCCTGGAGCACCCTCTGCAGGCCAGTGGTCCACCTGTCCTCTGGCACCCCAGTGCCCTTTTATCTGGGGTACTGCCCCCTGGCACTACACCCCTCAGTATTAGGGTCTCCCCTCCCCAGGGAACCCCCACCCACTATCCCTACCTCACCTCAGAATAAGGCCACTGCCAGTCTCCAAATAGCCCCCATTCCCTAGGGCAGACTGCAGTATAGGCCACTCATCACAGGCAAGGCAGGGTTTGGACCTGCTGTCTTGGCCTAGCCCTAGACTGCCCTCTGCAACCCCCAGTACCCCTTGCATCCTACCAGGCCACAGCCTGGGGCTATCCAGGCCAGAGCTCCCCAGACTTTCCCCAGCCCTGCTCCACTACAGGTACCTATGTCTAGCTCCTTGCGACACCCTTCTCTCCCTGAATACAGAGAGAGAGATTCCTGGCTCCCAGCCTCTTATATAGGGCCAGCTGAGGCCTGATTGGGGCATGGCCCAGCTGTGGCTGCTTCCCCAATCAGCCCAGCTTTTAGAGCTGCAGCCCTCTGCCAGGGCTGTTTTAAGCCCTTCCCGGCAGGAGCGGAGTAGCCACCCCGCTACAGGGACCTTAACTCTGTAAAACAGGCCTATTCAAAATGTGTCAAGACAGACATTCAAAATCACGCTTGAAAATCTTGACCATTATGTCTAAACAATGCTTTATCACATTTTATAAGAAGAAGATCAAGTTACAACAAAAAGACAGAGACTTTCTCACTGGATTACAAGAAATTTGAAATAAACATCCAGAAATAAAACAAATAAACAAAACTCTTTTAGGTTATTTTGCTCTGTCCAACTTTGAATACACTATGCAATTTCTAAACTTTGTCTTTCCTATTGAATTGTGAGAAACACATTCTCTTTTATTTCCTAGCATCTGTGCTAAAGTAATGACCACATTTAATGCATCATGGCTTGTAATTTAATATCAACAGATATACACAGCAGTTATATGAGAGACCTTCAGAACAAGACAAACATAAATTACAGTGTGAGGATAACACAAAATAATCTCAGTAACACAGCAACTGAAGTCAGATAAACAAGACCAGCCATCACAGTGTGATTTACAAGATGTTCATTGCTCATGGCTATAAACAATACCAGTATGTTTTGCATATTCATTAATTCTCATATTAGGATGCTGGCAATAAGTGCAAGTTTGTCATTACACAGCAGATATAAAGTAAGCAAGTGGAATAAATTACCTCAAACTCAGTACCTGACTAGAAATTACATAGCTCCAATAAATAAATTAGCGCTTGAGGGATGTTATTGTATTTTCATGAACAATTGTCTTCTGTGTTTGTGCCACATTAATTCTTCATTTCAGGCAGGTGAGAGCTGGGACGCTGAGTGAAATGCATAAACAAAAATGTCACATGTTCTAATACACATACTGATGAGCAGATAAAATGTAAGTGAATTTGAATTTATTAAATAATGACAAAATATTTATTTGGTATCAATGCTGGGATGATGTATGTGTGTGGCTCTTCTATTTTTGAAGACATCTGATTTCACCCATCCAGACTTCCCATCTCACAGTGCATTGCTACTGGTATTTTCATAATATTTAAGCATAGAGGCACACTTGGTGACAGCCAAACCTCAGCAGGCTCAGCATTCAGGTTTGGTTCCAGTAAGCACCAAGAAGCTTGGATGTTTATTGGAAACTTTAGAGCCTTGACCTCAACAAAGTGACCTCCTCCACTTACATAAGCCCTTTCCTCTCTTCCACCCAAACCCTCCTGTGATGCTGGAAGACCAGGTGCCAGCTCCCATGCCAAGGTCCCTAGGCCTCATGTGAATACTATCAAATGCATAGCTGGAAATCAGTCTGACTCACCTGTGTGTTAGTATTGCAAAAATAAGTATTAGACTTGTAACAATGTGTCTAGATTTTATGACATGCATGTAAGCTGCTGCGTGCATTCATCTCATTTATAATATCTGTAACCCATGCTATAAGGTAACACTTAACTTCTGTAACTCTAAAAACGTTTGCTATGAAACTGTAAATCCAGTCAGGAAAGAAACATCACCAAGCGTGAAATACTCTTTTCATGCTCTCTGTATGTGTATATATATCTCCTCAATATATGTTCCATTCTATGCATCCGAAGAAGTGGGCTTATGCTCAAATAAATTTGTTAGTCTCTAAAGTGCCACAAGTACTCCTGTTCTTTTTGCAGATTCAGACTAACACGGCTGCTACTCTGAAACGTGAAATACTGGTATGTGCCCATGAGGAGGGGTTATCTCCAGCCTATCAGGAGGGCCTATTGAGTCCAAATGGGCCTTTGTAAACTATCAAAGAACAAGGACTTATGAAGAGAGGGGAGTGAAGGAGCACTTATCTCATCAGCTTGCACTCTAGGGAGATGGGGATAAAAATCTCTGACCAGAAGAAATTAAGGTCTTTTTATGCTGTTTGGACTCTAAGGGGCAAACATTCCTAAACATAAGCAAAAGATCCCAAAGATTAACCTGGGTTAGTCCCAAAGGATTTATAGAGCTGTCATATTTCAGAATCTACATCACTGTTTGAAACCTAAGTCTGCAACTCATTTGCGTTTGTATGTTTACCTGTTTTAATCTTGTAAATAACTCTCATTTCTTTTTCTTAGTTAATAAATCCTCAGTTCATTTACTATAGACTTGGCTACAAGTGTTGTCTTTGGTGTGATATCTAAGGTACACACTGGGGTAAGTGACTGGTCCTTTGGGACTAGGAGTAACCTGAATGTTTTGTGATCTTTGGTGTAAAGCAGGGATCGGCAACCTTTGGCCCGCGGCCCGCCAGGGTAAGCCCCCTGGCGGGCCAGGTCGGTTTGTTTACCTGCCGCGTCTGCAGGTTCAGCCAATCACAGCTCCCACTGGCCACGGTTCACCACTCCAGGCCAATGGGGACTATAGGAAGCAGCGGCCAGCACATCCATCAGCCCGTGCCGCTTCCCGCAGCTCCCACTGGCCTGGAGCAGTGAACTGCGGCCTGTGGGAGCTGCGATCAGCCAAACCTGCAGATGCGGCCAGTAAACAAACTGGCCTGGCTCAGCAGGGGGCTTACCCTGGCAGGCTGCGGGCCAAAGGTTGCTGATCCCTGATGAAAAGTGACCATCTGTCACAGAGTCAAGCTTGCCTGGGTGGCAAGATAGATCGCAATGCCCAAGGGGATTGTCTATGACTCCATGTTAAGGCTGTTATAGTGCCTGAGGAGTTTACACTTGTTATTTGGTTGGTGAAATCTAAATATAGATTAAACAACCAGTTTAAGGTTTGTATCCTGCGTCTTAACAGTCTGCCCTGAGGGTGGTATTCTCGTTCATGAGCCACTCCAGACAGTGTGACATTTGGCGTAGTCGGCAGGATTCACATGCCACAGGTCAATTGGATATATAGCTCATAACCCAGCACTGTTAAAAGTTTAAACGTGATATTGAGAGTTTTTAAGAGTTAAAGAATAGACACAACGAGTAGATTGCAGTCATATGATGGTCTTGAAACAAAAGTCCTTGAACAGTTAGGCAAGGAGAGGGGAATATCCTTTAAAAGGAAAGTCCCAGATCAGAAACTGAGAGCTTTGCTCAGAAGTTTTGACCAGGCATCCAAGGACCCTACTCAGCATGACACCTCCTTAACATCAAGAGACCTGCTCTCCCCACCACCTACCATGTGCTCCTTCATGGTGGAGAAGGCCTGGTGCCTTTTTCTCCTCTTTCTACCATCTTCATCCAACAATCAGCTGTGCTCTGTTCCTCACTCATCATATGGTGACATGAGGGCCCATTCCCTCTTCCTGCTTCTCTGGGGCCAAACCAATAGACATCCTGCTTCCTAAGTCCTGAGATATAGCATTTTCTCACTGTTCCATTAATACTCGACAGCTAAGAGTTGGGCCATCACTGCTCTTGTGCAACCTGGTGGTTTAGAAGTCCACAGAATACAGCACGCAATGAAGGAGGTGCACAGGCTTTTGGTGGGGGGGGAGTTCTCTGAAGAAGGTGGGAGAGTCAGGTACCCTTGGGAAAGAGGAAGATGAGGATTGTTAAATCTTTCCACCTTCTGCTAAGAGAAAGGAAGATGGAGAGAGGGTCAAAGATAAAACAAACTTTCCCAAACCTTTGAAAACCATTTTATTTGAGTTTGGGTCCAAGAATGGGCAAGAGTAATGGGTTGCTCATTTTGCCAGAGCCATGAATATAGCGTGTATGCATGATTAATTAACAACCCCATGGTCCCCTGCTCATGCATTCACATCCTACCTTATACCAGCTTCCACTTACTGTAGGCTGGCACAGCATACTGAACAGTCTGGCACAGCATGCAGCAACAAATGAAATTGCACACGGATACGTAAATTGATAGTATATATATTTTTTATTTTTGCTATTTAAATTAGAAACAACATTTGATGAGTTTAGTGTCCATCCATTTAAATATTTACTATTAACAGAACTCTTAATTTGCTCCATTCTAATATCAGTAATGTAACAAAGAATAATTGGCAGCAAATTATTTATAAGGGATTTAACCCATGTTATACAATGCCTAAACAGATTGTGATCCCAAATATATTTTTATTCCAACCCCTCTCTCCTCCCACCCTTCCCCCCAAAATAGTGAGTTTTTGCTTTATCCTTCATGAATTAATCATGAACAGGTAAAATTCTAGATGGCAAAGTCAAAATGTGTTGGTTAGTGACTGGTCACTCAAGCCTCATGGTATTGTTTCTGCTCCTTGCTTAAATGAGCATAAGCCACATGACCTTTCAGTCTCTAAGTATTATGTAAGAAGGAATGGGACATTTTAAACTTTTTCATTTCTGAGGCACATGGATTTTCGCTGAGGCATCATTCCTAGAAAATTTAGGCAAATTTATTGGTTGAGTTCAGAGTTTTAAATTTACATTTTCTTTCAGCACAGGCACAGAAGTTAATTGTGAATACATGCAAAAGCCAGGTTGCAAAGCACCCAGTAAGAGCTTGTCTGGTTCATTTAACTGCTTCAGTGTCAGGAGGGCTTGTAACATTTTCCCCTTGCTATGTCCCATCTCTTTTAAAATATGCCCACTCCAGTGCAAAAACATGCCAAGGTGCGTTTAACATTTACTATCTGCTTAAAATTCACCATTCCGTTTCAAGTTAACTCTCCGTGAGCAGTGTAAGTAAAATTCAATCAAATACATCTTTTTATGTTCTGGCCAAATAAATACACCTTCAGGTTTGAGTGCATACCCATTAAATGTGCTTTTGTTGTATTTGCCTAGCTCTAATCAATATCTGCTAGGGACATACAGCATCATCATTGACTTGTTCACTCAACTTCTTTCTGTTACGGTATGGTACTGTACTTCTAAGGAGTGAATAATGCTAGAAAGGATCTTAGAATTGGACCTTGTCTATTTGGGTGATTTTGCCAGTTATACTGGTGTAATTAAACCACTCTAGCTGTACTCACTTAGCTCCCTTGTATGGGCACACTTATTCCAGAATAAAAGTGGCTTTTTAGGTTTTGTTAAACTGTTTCCAAAGCAACATAAACTTGTCATAGGGGTGTGGCTGCCCCATAATGCTACCTGTTGGCTGAGATGTGGTGCTGCAAACACTCCCTGCCTCCATTTCCCTCCTGAAGGTGGTCTCCTTGGTTCTCCACACACTGGTCTGTCCTGGAGATGTGGCTTAGCATGCTGGACAAGTCACAACAAACTTAAAAGTCGAAACCTGAACTTTTTCTTCAGAGCCACTGTCTTCTGGGGAAGGGCAGAAATCTGTTTCTCCAGATCCTTCCTTGCCTCCTGTTCTTGAGTCAACACCTCCTTCAAGTGGCTTCTCACTGCCTCCATCTACCTCAACTAGGTTTCAAGGCTCAGCTTCTGCACCTTATTCCTAGGCCCTCAGCTATCTCCTTGCTACAGTCCTTTCCCCCCAAAATTCAAGCTCTTAGTGTGACAGACTCTTTTAATATGGAAGCATTGAGAAGCACATGAGAAGCATTCCATCCCAAGGGACTTGCCTACTCTCCTCTTTAAGGGGAAGACCCTCTTTATGTGCCCCACCTTTCTGCACCTAAAGCAGACCAGGAGTTTCTCCCTGGCTGGAGCTGCGGTAGTCCCTGACAGTGATGGTTTTGTTGGTCCTGCAAGAGTTGCAGGAGGATTACCTGTGTCTGCCTTTGCTGTGCCATCAGCAGGCAAAGAATGTCTTCCATTACTTTCATTTTTTTCTAGAAGGGGTTCACCACATACATCTTTCCCCTCCATACACCAATCAAGGAAAGTGGATGTTACCTAGCCAAAGAAAGCATCAGTACCCCTCCTCCCCATAATCCCCCCTTGATGGGAGGGGGTTTCATGATTCCACCCATTGTACCAATTTATCATAGGGATATGGTTGCTCTGTAGTAGCCCCTGTGACCGAGCATAGTTCTGCCAACACTCCTTGCCTCAGTTTCCCTACCAGAGATGGGTCTCCATGGCTATTTACACACCAGTCTGTGCTGGAGATGCAACTTAGCACTCCAGCCTTATCACAAACATACATAACCCCTTCCCATGTACCAAGAGTCCAAACTAAAAAGTCTCCAACAAACAAAAAGGTTCCCCAGCCTTTAGAGACTTCTATTCAACTCACCCTCTTGGTCCTGTTCCCAGCCCCTTTCTGGGCTCTGTGACAAAGCTAAAACCAGAAAAAGACACAGATATACTACAATAAAAGTGTCTACATGGGGAGTTATACAAGTATAGCTACAGCACTTTAAATTCATGCCCTACCTTATACCACTAAACCTTCCCCATGTAGACAAGCCCATAGAGGATGTTCATATCCGAAGTTTAGGTTAGGATTTGGGTTTCAGATTCATGACCAAATCAAATCCAGGGCTCATATTCCAATTAGATGATACTTACATCTTCAAGAGATTTTTGGCCCAGAATGGTGGAAATCTCACATGATTTCATAAACACAAGAGAGTTCCATCATTTTTGGCCAAGAATCTCACAGGAATGGCTCTTCCAAGATTTTTGGCCAGGTCTAAAGTGGAGCAGGAGAACAGGACTCTTCCAGTTTTAGATTCAACCTGGACTCAAAATTGTAAGGGCTTGTTCAGATCTGGGGAAATGAATCCATACCTTTCCCTCTCAATCTAAAAGCTGAAGCAAGGTTCCATCCTTGTCCTATCTTTATCTGGATGATATTGAATTAAAAATTCAAAGCAGAGCTGAAATCAGAATAATGGAAAACTTTCCTTTAGGCCATTACCTCTTTTGTAAAGTCACTATTTAACTGGTAAAAACCCCAGAATGGATACTTATTACTTAAAGAAACAGAAGATTTCTGCTTCTTACTTTTTTCTGCCAAAGGCAGAGAACAAATCATATTCTTGGTGCAATGTTACACTTCTGCATGTAGTTCTACAGGAGCTGGGCTACTTTTACACCAAGCTATCCTCAACAGCCTGACATATCAACTCTTAAATGCTTGTAAATATATTCATATTTATATATGCCCCAGTGCACATGTTAATCATGCACCATACTGACCTTTTTCATGCAAGTTTATAATCCCACTCCTTGGACCGCTGGTTTGAGAGTATATAAACAGAGAACCGGATGGCCAACCAATTAACATTCTGAATAGTGAAATCTAAAGGTCAAAGCAGAATATCAAACTACCATAGTTCCTTGAATATAAAACATTAAAATTAAAGGGAACATGTTCCTGCTGAAACTGTACAGTCACCCAGGCCAAGCATATCCCTGGTGTAGCCCACTTTGAAATCAACTGGGCTCCCCATGCAGAACTGTGTCTTGTTCAACTGAATCATTTAAAAGAAGAAAATAAATACAGTGATGCAGGAAGAGAAAGGAGGAGCAACACTTACTGCAATAAAGGTGAGGGTGAGTAGGGTAAAGGGGAGGCAGGTTTGTGACCAGAGCACAGGACTGAATGTCAGGAAGACATGGATTCTAAACAGAGATAGCTCTGACACAAATGCCCTCTGAGGCTTTCGAAAAATCACTTAATCTTCCTGCTTCCATTTTATTTCCCCATCTGTGAAATCAATATATTTACCTATCTCACAGGAGTACAATAAAGATTAAACCAAATGTCTGTAAAGGGCTTTGAAGAGGAAATGTGCTGTGGAAATATTAATAGGCTTCCCAGCGACACTAGCTAAAGAGGACTATTTGGTTACAAACCCCATGATATTTTGTAATCAGCCCTTTTTTCAATTTTCTTTCCAGGTCCTGCAATTTTTAAAATGTATGTAGGTATATGTCTGTGCTTAAGTTCTGTCTTCCTAAGGCAAGTGAGTCTTACCAAAAATATTGTTTCACAGAAAGGCAAAATAATACTATGGTAGCCAAATTGTGGCCAAAGTGTCAGCCCTGCCCTCCATAGTTCTAAAGTGAGACCCTTTCTATGTAATTGCCAGGCAAGGGTAAACCAGACCAACTAACAGCAGGTTTTTATTTCTGGTGAACTCAAAACAACAAGCAATTTCTATTCTGTTGCTAAGGAAGATATAGTAAAGGGGCAAGGAAAATGCTGGGGTTGTGTGCAATTACTCTGTTTTTAAAAGAAATAAAATTATTCATATAAATATAGGAATTAGGTGCAATCCTCAAATTTCTGGAAAGCTACCAGTGTGGACCTCTGTGTTACAAATCATGCACTGTTCTGTGCTATTTATTATACTTTTAGGCTCCCTACATTTAGATCCAGATTCTGAAACTCAATTGCATGGAAATCTGGAGCAATTTCACTGATTTCAGCCTGTCCCTTGATTTCTTAGCATTCAGCATAATTATTATCTAGATTAATATGGGACTGAAGGATACGATCATTTGTAGACTTAGATTAACAACAACATAAACTCTTGCAAGGAACTTTACATTTGGGAACTGCTGCAGCTAGGGCCTCAGGCCATCAAGTCATATTTCACAATTGCTCTGAACCCAAGTGCAAATTTCTCAGCGCATACATACTCATAACATAAACACAGTATATGGAAAGAGAAAACCGAGAGACAAAAGCAACAGCTGCTACTAACACTCCAAACCTAGAAAAGCCATACGCTGTAAATCAATACTTTGCTACTTTTTTTTTTTTTTTTAATGAGAAGTCCATTACCACATTAAATTTTCTCCCAGACAGAATGCTCCTAACCCGACATCTTCACCTGTCTAACCCATTGTTGATTTAAGAACTCATATAGGCACAGCTGGCAGTGGATGGCAGCAGGAGGCTAAATTAGCAATAAATGATCAGGCTGAGTGAGATTAAAAGCAATTAAAGACAGATTTCTGAAACTCGTGCTGAGTGTCCATTTCACAATTTCAGGGTGACTTCCCTTCCGTATTTAATGATTGAAAGGAATGCTGTAGTATAATAGTACTCAAATGAACTATTGATCACATCGGCCGTTCACCTTATCAACAGTAAAGGATAGCTTGGATCTGTTAAAATCAATTACACGAATAACCATGCTAGTAATATTACAAGAATTTCTTACCCTAAAATAGGATTACAGGATGCAAAGCACTCAGTAAATTGCTTTCTGTGGATAGAATTCTCTGTATAGCCGTTTTAACTTCAGTGTTAGACCTTTTTGTATGGATTGATGTTTTCAACATACTGGCTTGGTGTTTTTATGATTAACAGTTACCGTAGGGTGTAAGTTAAACCTGTAGTGGCGTCCAGCAGTAACTTACTATTTTAAATTTCTTATGTGACCATCTCATGGTTGCTACTTCAGGAGCTACTACTCTATACCTTAAATATCCACAGCTCAGCAGAGATTCAAACCTCTCTAATGAGTCAGCCCATTCTTAGTGAGAACTGGATATATTATTTTTTCTATTACCTGGTTTGCTCTTAAATAAAAATAGGACACCCGTGCACACATATGGCATTGCACTCTCCTGAAGTTATTTTTATGTAAATAGCATGAGAATGTAATTTTCACAGAATAGTTTAAACTGTATTTTTCAAATACATGTAATAGTTAGCTATACATACACAGTATTGTCCTTATATAGAAGAATATATATTTTAACTGCATTGTATCTGTATATTTTTCTCTTATATTAATGTTATGATGAACTAGTGTACCTGCAGGAAAGTGATAGTTTAATTTAATTTCATATTATATAGCATATACACAATTAATCTCATGTCAAAATAGTTTGCTTGGTTTTGGTTAAATTCCACAAATAGCAGTGAGAAAGGCACATTCTTGGATATGTATTTCCGTGCATTCACACACACAAAATGTATAATGCCACTTTCAAATAAACACTTCAATTGCTAGAGCTGTGTGCGCAAATGCAGGGTTCTCTTGGTAGCACCTGTTGTGCCCATGATAGAAAAAAGTAGCTCACAGTTTCCATTAGCCCCACATATTATTAAGTAAGCATTACATTGATTTTCCAAAAAGCACTGGCACATTATAAGTGTGTGCACATGAAAGCTGATTAATATATTTAGTGTATTGTGGAGGGCACTTGAAAGGACCTACTATAATTATAATTTAAGAGAATGATAGAGAAGCACTGATTACACATAGTGCCTTGCTGATTCAAGTGAGGGAACGCATTCCTCACTATAGTAAGTTATACTGGGAGCTCTGAAGAGGACCTATGAGTCAGAACTAGAGCTGATCAAAATGGATGTATGAACAAAAAGAGAATTTACATGGAAAATAATTATTTTGGTCAAACTTTTCTGGAAATTTAAGGAAAACTGGAAGCAGAATAAAAGTATTTTCGATTGACATTTTTCCATTTTTTTGAAAACTGAAATTTTTGCCCCCCGTTACCAGATTTGCCTGTTACTTTGAGGTATGCTCATTTATTAGGGTTACTCTTCTGGGGGTTGGGGCTCTGTAATTCTATCAATGTACTGCTTGTGTCACATGTTTTCATATGGAGCTCTACCCCTCCCTTCTGCAAGTCCCCTCCCAATAGAGCTATCTTGCAGGACCTAGGTTCCCTGGGGCTGGGTTCCTCCAGCCCCAGAACCAGATGAACACACACACACACACATACACAGCAAGTCTGAGCAGACTGGGTCAATCAGCACTTTCAAGCTGACCCTTTATATGCCCCTGGGCTCAATAGGCTGGGCCAAACAGCACTTTCAAGCTGCAACCCTTATATGCCACAGGTTCAGCACGTCCCTATCCCCACTCTCACATTACAATTGTACTGGTAGTAACCCACTTGATGAGCAAACCCCACAGTATTTTTGGGCGGTTCAGCGATCTTTAGCTTAGGTAAAAGCAGGGGTGAAAGTAAGTTGATACGGGCCGGTATGGCATACTGGTAAAAAGTAGCCGCCAGTACCGGCCCCTACCGCTGACTTTAAAGCTTTAACATCCCTGCCCCTTTTGCCCCCCCAGCCCGCTGACGCAGGGGACAAAAGGAGCAGCTACTGCCGCTGTGGCCGGAGCCCCAGGCCCTTTAAATTGCCGTTGGAACCCCGGACAGTGCAGGCAGCCTGGCTGGGGTATGCTGACCCACAGCCCTGCCCCTTCTGCCTCAGGCCCCGCCCCTTCAAGGGGGGAAAAGCTGCGCCCCCCCCATACCGGTAAGAGAGAATTTTTACTTTCACCCCTGGGTGAAAGAAGCGTTGCTGCAGAGTAAATGGGGGAAGCAAAAACACAAGAGAACAAAGTTCAGAGAGAGAGAAGCAACCAGCTTAACCATAAAAGTTATTTATTGAATAATAGTGATAACTACACAAGGAGAGCCTAAACCAATATAACAGTTATGTTATTAAAGGTTAATACCTGGGGTAGAAAAGAAAACAGCGAGAGAGAGAGAGAGACGGGTAAGGATCTCACCACTCCATGAAGCTTGAATTGGTCGGGGTTCCCAGGTGATGGTGGTAGCTCAGGGTCCTGAGTGCTGGAGACAGGCAGAGCCCCCAGCATGATCAGTGAGAAGAAGATGGAGTCCCAGTGGAACTGATGCAGAGTTTGGATCCATGCATCAGAACACTTACTGGAGCATGAGTAGGGGTTTTTGTAGGGAAAAGACAATGGTTCAAGGGAGAACACTAGATTTGTTTATGAGTAAACTGTTGACTCAAGGGTTTTCTTTAGGTTAGACAATAGGAGCTGATCACTCCTAGCTATCGGTGATGTTCCTTCAGGGAGCTCACAATGCAATTAGGCTGCTTCAGTATTTTGGGATATCAATCAAGGATTTATTACTAGAATTGGTCTGATAACTGCTGAGCTGGGTGTGTGCAGGCATAGGTTCATTAACATCTGGAGCAGAGATCCCCCATGATGCAGTGCTTCCCTGGTTTTCTGGTCCCAGAGTGCAGTGCGGTTCTTGCCTTGGAATCACTGTTCTCTAGTCTGTATGCTAATGGAGCTGCCTCCCTGTCGCATCTTTGATGCAGATGAGGCTAGGGAAGTTGCCTTAATCTTGTCACCCCTGTCATGAGGGATCTAGGTGTGTCTCCCACCACCCTTCACTGCTCTCTGCAAGTCTTTTCTCTGATCGGTTTTGGTTCCAGCAGAGGGGAGGCAGGGGTCCTTTCAGGAGTCAGACAGGCTGGATACTGTGCTCTGCTTCCCCAAGAACACAGAGTTGACTGGTATCACCTCCGCCCCCACCCCCAATTTGCTTGTGAAAACTGATTTTTATTTTAGGATTGAGGTTTTTGACCCCCAAAAAATCATGAGAAATTTTGAAAAAATTATTTAAAAAGATTTCCCACTAAAAAAATTGGCATTTTTCAACCAGCTCCAGCAGGAGATCTGTCAGACTATTTATTAAAAACACTTACTATTATTTATATTACAGTAGTGCCTAAAGGACTCAACCAAAAACAGGTGCAAGGTGCTGTACATATACATAAGAAGAGGCAGCCCCTCATCCCAAAAACACGCAGTCAAAATAGACAAGACAGACAAAGGTGGGAGAGGAAATAGAGGCTCAGAGAGGTGAAATGACTTGTCCATAGTCACCTATCAGGCCAGTGGCAAAGTCAAGAATAGAACCCAAGTGTCCTGAGCCAAGAATAGATCCCAGGTGTCTGCTACCCCTCTACACTGCATGAAATCCTGGTTGTTCCATCTCCCCTTCCCTCTACATACCCCATCAGGGCAGGTGGTAGGAAAAGAAGAGAAAAAAACACACTTACTTCCCCTTACACACCCCTAGCCATCCCCAACAAAAGATACAACAGTATAGTGAAGTAGGGCAGTTCAGGGACCCCCACACTGAGTCCATCTCCACACTGACTGGGTTACTACTACCACAGGGCTGCAGTAACTTCTGTGGTGGATAAAATGAGTCTGGCTGAAGACTAATTGACCACCCTCTGAGCAGTTACCTAGTGCTGTTCTCTCTCACTTCTTCACGGGACCCTCCTCAGAGGACTGCACAGATCCAGCTTATGCAACAAAGGTTTGATCCTGCACAACTGAAGTCAAAGGAAACTTTGCTATGGACCCCAGAGCAGGGTGAAGCCTTAAATTGGTGGCAGAACTTGGAAATAGAACTGTGGTGTATGGAAAACTGTGTTACATTTAAAGTGATAGTTTGTAATTTTAAGGGGTTTCCTGGTCCTGCTTGCAGGCTACGGAAGTATACAATACCCTACTGATATGCCAGTCCTTACCTCCCATCCCTCCAGTGTTTTTGGGTAAGGTGAGGGTGGAGAAAGAAGCATCCATTATAAATTATTTTAACCACACTATATTAGACAAGGCAAGAACAAAAACCATAAATGAATGAAACAGGAATCTCAGCATGCACATATGGTTGTGTTGGCCTGTGCCTGGGTTAGAAAAGATATTAATTTATCATGTTATTGCTAGTTAACAGTATGCATGTTTTATAATCACAGTACTCCATCTAACTTCTGGAACTCCATTGAACAATGAGACAAATGCATCCCAGGTGTGAAGTTGTGCCAAGGATGAATTTGGCCAAATATTACTACTGAACTTTTTGCAAAAATATGCAGAGAATTACTCTTCTAATACTATGGCTTTCCATGCTAAAAGAAAAAAAATTTTTTTTCCATACCTCCTGTTTCATTTGCATAAGGTGACAAAGTGTTTCCATAGAAACAACTGGGATATGTAATTTCTAAATAATGATTTCTCCACATAGTACTGAACAATCATTTTCATATAAGAACACACAATCTCCAAAAACAATTCTCTGTCTTACATTACAGAGAAAAATTATACAATATCTTTTTGAAAACATTGCACTGTAAACTAAACTAAACTAAACAGATGTAAGATAAGTGAAAGGTGGTGAACAGGTATTTGAATGTATTATAAGCATCCATAAAAACATAGGGTAAAACATAGTAGCAACCAAGTTAAACAAGTTATTGTCAGGTAACTCCACTGAATTCAATGGACATACTTCTCACTTAGACCAGTGCTAGAACGATCAGAATGCAGTTTTAGATCATAGACTTTTACCTGAAAAAATATTGCTACTGTGAATAACTGACCTGGGTCATGTCCCAGAGTCCTTATTCGACCATTACTCAGGCAAAACTTCCACTGAAGCTAACGGTACTATTCACATGCTTAAGGGCTTTGCTGAATTGGGGCCTGAGCAAGGACTACAGCTGAACTCATTAGAGAACTTTTCTGAACAATTCTTTTCCATTTAGCTGCAAAGTTCAGAAGCAGAGTCCAAATTCTTCTTCCAACAGTCCAGGGGCTCAGCCCTGGCATTTTGATTTGGCAGATTATAGTTGCAGGATTGGGCTCAGGCCTGTTATACTGTGACCCTTCCTTAGAAAAATGTGAAAAAACTGAAATACAACATGAGTGAAGGACCTTTCTTTCATGTGATGCACTATAGATTCAATTCATACCACACACAGGGCTGGCACACAGTCAGTGAACCACACAAATCCTCACAACAGAGCTTAAGAGGGACTTCCATGGTACCTAGGGCTCATACAGGCCCTCTGCATAGGGGTGAATGTCACCTACAAGGGACTCCAACATCTCCTGCTGCTGTTATAAGTCTATTCACTTGGAACACTTGCTGCTATAAGTCTATTCGTTTGTGTTCCTGCATAGCTGAGAACAGGACTGAGTTCTAAATATGTAATGCAAAACAATTACAAATTATCAGACCAAATTGAAACCGCAGCATGTCAGCCAACAAGCTTCCTAGTTTATTTATTAATAATAACTAATGCATTAACAAGTGAAAGAAAAAAATATCAGATACCACATTATTCAGCCTTTTAAAAAGCATGGAAGTTTGAACTATTACAGATAAACTGATTAGCAATAGCCATGAGGTCCTATTTTAACTCAATCAGAATGTAGCAGATCAGTAATGGTACAGCATGCTACTCCCACTCTAATGCACCAATTTCAATCAGATTGGACTAGCTAAATCTATATTAATCATCTCTGGTATTGTAAGGAATGAACTTGGGACCCAACCAAGCTACCATTAAAGTCAATGGAAAGCTTCCCTTGGTGAGTACTAATGTCCTCTATGTGTACCGCTACCTTCTACCAAATGCATTCACTGCTAAACTGTGGCAAAGCTCAGACTGATGAAAGCTGATGGGAATTGACTTTTAACTCAAGTAGCAGAGGGCATTTGCATTGAAAGAAGAATGATCTGATTTCCTATTTTGCTGATTTCCCATTTTCTTAGTGGTCATGGTGAAAAGCAGGATGACAAACATGGAGTTCTAAGGAGTCACAGTATTGTTATTGTATTACAGAAATAAAGTCTTTGTCATAGGACATTGACCTAGGAACAATATGTCCTGCTTAGGCCTTTGTAGCAGCAGAAGACCCTTACTATGCTATTACTCCATCCTAAGTAGGACCTTCGACACAGAAGAAATGATTCACTCATTTTATTCCTAGAATAGTAGTTCCAGTTTGTGTGACAGTAATTACTGTTGTGGCATATATCGTTTATTGTGTTGGTGGCGGTGCCTTTTTCAGGCAAAAGTCTTTAATTGGGCTCTGTCATCTCTGAATGTATTTTAAGTTATAAATGTGCTTTTAAAAACTATTATTTCAATTAACAATATCAACACTTCACTGTTGATAAAATGACTAGAAGGAGCAATATGGAAATACTATTTGTCCCCACCCCCCTCAAATCCCCCTAAATCAATGCCAAGAGTTCTGGGTGGAGGGACAGATTTATAAAGCCTCTCTCCCATTTTGCACAGCACTTGGCTGGCACAATAAATGACGGTTCCACTTTGGCTCATGCAAATGTTTTTGGCATCATTCATGTCAGCTGACGTTCTTACTACATGTTTGTGCCTGAAGATCAGCTAGTAAAATCTCCAAAATGTCGCTAGTTACACCCACAAAATTATATGCAGAAAAAAAAAAGGTGGGGTTGAGACTGGCCTGCAAATCAGGTCCAAAAGTCAAAAAAAAGTTTTCAAAATGCAGACATATCAAAGGAAAACTCAGTGCATTAGAGAAATGCTCCGTCTATAACTAACCAATACCTGCTTTTGTATGGCTACATTCTATGGGCCAGATTCTGGCCTCTGATGAGGTATATTTGCTATGCAAAGGGGCCTAAGAGCCCCTTTAATGAGCTAGTGGAGGATTCCCCTGCAGCTTCTAAGTCAGTGCCCTCTCCCCTAGCCCAAAGTTCCAGTGGTGTGACTAAAGCATTCTTATGATCCCTGGCTGCTGGAAATGTCCCTTTTGGCTATGGGCAGCTCATGTAGATTAGCTCCAGTTTACACTAGAGATCAACCAAAGGGACTGAAAGTCCCTAGAGCAGGGAAACACAAAGGTGGTGTAAAGACATTTTTGCCATTCTGCTCTGAACTTGCACGGAACCCAGCCAGATCAGTTGGTTCCAGAGGAGATGGGCCTGATTTCCTTTGCAAGCGTAACGCCGACAGACCCCGGTCGTCGGTGGGCACGATAAACTGGGGACCTCTGGAGCTTAGTGCAGGAGTCTCTACTGCATGAGCTAAAAGCCAACTGGCTTTTAGCTAAGGCTGTAGAGCAGACTCATTTTCTCTCTCTCGCTTTAAGTGGTCTCGGTCCCACTAGATGGGACAGAACACCACACCCAGGTGGTGTGTGGGTTACACAAGCACAAAAGCATGGTTCACATGCTGCCCACCCTTTCTCCATCTTTTCATAGTGAAAAAGGAATTCATTATCAGACAGCTTCATCATCACATGTCTGGACAGCTGGGATGTATGGTAACAGCCACCCAGCAAAATCTTATGAACAGTGTCTAACTCAGACAAAAGAAACCCCAAATCACCACGTTTCCCCATGTAATATACAATAGCTTCTGTAATGTGATTAAATAAAATCACATTATGGCGCATGCTGAAAGAAAATTCAGTTAAGGCTGATACTACTGGCTAATTCAGGATGGCATGAAAATAAATGGGCCAATGACATGAGTTTAATCAAGGAATGGCAGTCTACATTTGAATCTTCTTGACATCTGTCAGCTTGCATCAGCATCTCATTTTCTGCACTATTCAAACATATGGGGTTTTTATTCCATTTCCCAGATATGATTCTTGTAAAGGAGAAATCTTTCAGCAAAGGTAATTGAGAACGCATATTTACCAGACCCAGTGCATCACAGCACTGTTCCAGGCAGAGGTTCTGGAACTAGGGATGCTAGTGGTGCTAATAACAACCCAAATACATGGTTTCCACCTCCAGCACCCCCACTATAAAATTGTTTCAGCACCACTTGTTCCACAATTCTTTTAAGATAATGAACACTATGCCAACTTTCTGTAACACACCAGTGAGTGCGTGTTAGAGGTTCCCCTCTGTGCCGATCCGCAGAAAATATAAATTGTTACAGCCCCTGTTTACAGAGCATTGGCTCTTTAGCTCAAGCTGTAGCAGCTCATGCTTTTAGCTCTGAAGGTCCCCCCACTCATTCCTCACTGTGTCAGTCAAGAGGGCAACCGTTCCATTTGCACATTGCTTTTACTGACAGACCCCTTGGGGATGGATGCCCCTTCTGCCAACACAGGGCCCTGGTAAAGCCGTGTGCTGTTTAACTAATAGAGCAGACTAGCAAACAGAAACATGTAGTCAGTGTTAGTTTCACGAGCTTTTTGCTACGAAAGCTCTGTGAAATGCATTAGACTATCACAGTGCAGTATAGCTAAGCACTGGCTCAAAAATAAAGATGAGCCAAGGAAAAATCAGTGAGGCATACTTTACACAGCATATATATTCTGTCTAGAGATCGACCCTTGTGGAGAATATCCCTTCATGGTGTGTGATTAGTAACCAGATGGAGGAGCCGAGTCTCTTCTTTATATGTGGCACAAAAAGAGCCAATATTTCTACAGCTAAGAGAATGAAATAAGAACACTGAGTAATTTGAGGGTATTGTCCTTTTATGTGCATTTGCTATTCAAGTCCAAATTGATATTCCAGTCAGCTCATAAGCAGCTAAATCATTCTGCAATAGGGCATCAAGTGATTCCAAATATAAACCTCAAACTTAGCTACTGGAAACTGCTTTCATTTGGACAACATTTCCCAGAAAGGGTTTATCTTAAAATGTGACTAAGAGCACGGGGTGACAAAATTCCTGCCTCTCTTAGTAAGATAGGCTACTGGCACTATATAAATATATTACATACAAAAAAAACTATGTTAAAAACGTTAAGGTTGCAAAGCCAAGCAGTCACAAGTTTGGAAATGCCAGAATTAAGGTTGCCTGTGTAACCTTAATTTTGCTCCTTGTGGGTATACATTATTGATACAGTCTTTAATTAAATGATCACATGATATTTTTCCCTTTCCTCACCAGCTCCTTGTCCATCTCTCCCACTGCCCCCATACACACAGATCCGAGTTCCATCCTCCTTGCCCAACCAGTCCCAGTTTCCCTCCTCCAACTCCAAGTCACAGTTTCTCTTCCCCCCCGTGCAGCCCATCTCAGCAGACTCTTTGTCCCAATCTACTCCTTTTCCTGTCCCTCTGGTTTAGCTTTTGTCCCCTCTGCGTTCAAATCAGATGGCTTCCTCTTCCATGCTGCCTGAGTGCCAACAGGAGGGTCACCGAAGGCACAGGAGAGACAGGCTCCTGGTTCTTATTTCTGGTACCCGGGCCAACCTTCCCTGAGCAGAACTGACAGGAAAAGTCCTTCTGATCCACTGTAGCCCTTAGCTAGAACATGTTATCATTCTATGGGGATAGTGCAGTCTGGTTAGCACTAGGAGCAGGAGCACGCTCAGTGAGGATGGAATCTTTGGAGAAATTAACTGCTAAGATCTAACAAGTCTTTACTGACCATGTGCAAATAGCGATTTTTCAAAGGCTAATAACTTGGCCAAATTCAGGAAAATTTCATGGGGATGGAAAAAAGCAAAACCCTGACACAAAGTCTTCCCTACTCCCAAATTTCAAGTTCCTGTTCCAAAGCAGGGGGCACTAAATCTTCCCAAAGAAAAAGGTCTTCAGAATTTTTTTTAACATGGGCAATATAATGTGTTTTTCCCTAGCCTCATTTCTGGAAATGGCTGAACAGGTTTGGCTGAAATCCCCCCCAGCCAAAAAAAAAAAAATCTTCCTGAGGCAGACACATCGAGGTAGACACATTTCAGCCCAAATGGTTTAATTCTGGCGAAGTTATAAGCAACTGAAAACATAATGGGAAGTGTCTGGCTACCTGAATAATAGATGGTGCTACCAGCCCCACCTGTAATTGTAATGAAGTGAACCAAGTTAGGAGAGGGCGGCCATGTTTGACTGGCTGCTTGACACAGTTTTCTGCAGGTTTGAGTTAATGGCGCAGCATACACCGGATTACATTTTGTTGGCAGAGTCCTGGTAACTAGAGATTGTTGACATTTTTTGCATGAAAATTGTTTACTGTCAAAAAAAAAAAATGGCGTCATTTACATCAAAATACTACATGGGAAAATATTAATTTCAATTAAACTTTTCTCTTTTCTTATCAGAAAATTCAAAATGAAAAGTTTTGCTTTAAACTGACATTTGGAAACAGGGCAAAAAGTGTTGTTTAGTTTTGACTTAAAATGTAATTTTGTTTCAGTTTTTGAAAACTGAAAACATTCAAGTGTTCCAGTTTTAATGGTTGGGCAACCCTCTCCCACCCCCATTCTTTAAAATGTTATTTATGGACATTTCCTTCCTTTTTCCCCCACTGAAAAAGTTTAGAAAAGGTAAGGAAGTGGAGGGGGGAAAAACCTTGCTTTTCATTCTTTTGCTGTTTTCCAAGCTTTCCTTCCAGTTAGAAGATAGTAAAAATG
This sequence comes from Trachemys scripta elegans, assembly GCF_013100865.1. Classification (NCBI taxonomy): domain Eukaryota; kingdom Metazoa; phylum Chordata; order Testudines; family Emydidae; genus Trachemys; species Trachemys scripta. Next base: position 23,386,733 of record NC_048301.1, read on the forward strand.
TGTACCAACACCAAAATGAGCACTGTTTAGAGATCAAGGTTTTAAATTTCAGAGTTCGGATGTTAAGGAGATCTGAATAAAAAATAAGTGTAGCAATATTTTAAAGATTAAGAAAAGTGTATTTCCTCCCCACCACCCACTTTAATACAACTCAAACAACTGAATGATTTTGCTTTTAATTTTCTAAATAAAATTCACTTTCTGTTTGAGAGTAAACACAGAGTGATAAAAAGCAAAGAGTAAAAGCAAACCTTTACTACAGCATATGCTACCATAGAATGATATTTGCTCCTGCGCAGAGAGCTCAAAGAAAGTCTACGGACTACTTTGGGCCCACTTAAAGATCTCAAAATAGAGCTCAAATGGAACTGAAGTAGCGTATAGAAAGTGGGCACAGGGAGTAATTTCACCCAAAACTACCACCATAATGCAATCCTAGGCAATATGATAAATATTGAGGAAATGCTGCTCATCTTGCTCGCACTAGTAGTACAACATATATATGAATAAAGATTTCTATAGCTTCTGTTTTGCTCTTCAAGCTTCTTCTTATGATGCTTTTTTGTGTATGCTTGCACACTAGTAAAGGCTGGAACATACTACAGTAAATATACACTATAGCAGATAATTATGAATGATAAATGCATAAACATTTGAGAGAAATTGGGCGTGGGAGACTAAAATTTGACACTCTGCCAGCTAAGCTAAAGGAGCAGCTACAAAAATTACACAAAAGAATCTGGTAAGTATTATTCACATTTACTGTAACAGTGGTTATGTGGTTAAGTTAATCTGACTAATGCACAAAAGAATCTCTACTGGCCTGGTGAAATAAAATGACAATCATTGAATATCCGCTTTAACTCATAGCTCATGTTAATAAGCATAACATCAATTGTAACAGAATTTAGTACAGTGTGTTAATTTTAAAATAAAACAGCAAAAAAGAAAGAGGAATAGAGGAAACCCATTCTTTAAAAATAAGCAAATACATCAATAAATGCTGACATCACATTGAGCCAACTAGTTATTGCAGCAGTGCATCTCGGTACCCTGGCTCCCTTTATGCATTCACAAACCCCATTTCATCCTCTATGACATCTCTGTGGTGCAGCCCCACCAAGTTGCCTTCTTATGCCATTAACTGGGGACCAATGAACGCCACTTGTTTTCTCTTCCTTCCTTAAACGTAGTATCTTTCTCAGACTCCAAATGATCAGCCAGCACATATTCGTTAGTATTAACAGCCTAACCTAAATTATGATGGTACTTAAACAAAAATATAGGGAAGAAACATAAAAATGCAGGAAAACATTATGGGGCTGATCGAAAGCCCGTTGAAGGTAATGTAAGTCTTTCCAAGTATTCAATGAGCTTTGGATCAGGCCCCATCAAACACTTTTGTCTAGTTTTTGCACAGGTTGCAAAAACCTTCACTAGCACAAGCTTTGAGACTCACTAACAAATGTTCAAGTTTGGTAGCTACAGTTGTTACATGAGAGAAGAAACTTGGATTTTGCTCAGCCTTCTTTTTAATATCCAGCTCCTCCTTTGAGGGAAACCACAATGATGGTAGCAAGTTTAGATTTATGTCAGCTGTTTCACCAGGAGTGTCTCTACACTGCAATTAAAAACTTGCAGCCGGCCCATGCCAGCTGATTTAGGCTTGCAGGACTCGGGCTAAGGAGCTGCTTAATTGTAGTATAGACATTTGAGCCCAGGCTGGAGCCCAGGGTCTAGAACCCTGAGACATGGGTGGGTCCCAGGGTTCAGGCTGCAGCCCAAGTCTGAACATCTACACCACAATTAAAAGCCCCTTAGCCCAGTCAGCTGGCACAGACCGACCACAGGTGTCTAACTGCAGTGTAGACATACCCTCAGATTGCAATGTACACGTAACCCATTGTTACAAAGGTATCTTTATATTAGACCACATTTGTACAAACTTTTAATTCACAAGTTGATCAGTTCCTTCAAGTATTTGCCAAGCATTTCAAAGAGTTATTTTGAACAGATGCTTTTATTACCTTTTGTTATTATGTCCAAAAGGTATATCTACCTCTGGATAGTGTTTAAGCCAAGATCCTTTGTTCTAGTGAGGTCTATTAGCATTTTAATTATTTCCCCACCCTAGGCATTTTCTCCATTTTTTTCCCAGGATGGGATGTGTCATCCTGTTTCTAATAGATTCAGGCTTACATCAGACATAAATTGTATGCACAGATATGTTATATAAAGGGTGTGTGTGAAACTGTAAACTCCTTACTTAGGGTATGTCTACACTTAAAACGCTGCAGTGTAGACACTACCTACACTGGTGGGAGGGGTTCTCCCATTGGCGTAGATAATCCATCTTCCTGAAGGCGGTAGCTAGGTCGCCGGAAGAATTCTTCCATTGAACTAGTGCTGTCTACATGGGGATTTAGGTCATTTTAATGACGCTGCTCAGAAGTGTGTATTTTTCAGACCCCTGGCCAATGTCGTTAAATTGACCTAATTTTCTAATGTAGACCAGGCCTTACCCGAGTGATTCCAATGGGAGTACTTGAGTGGTAACTGCTCATTTTTGTGAGAAAGGGACCAACAATGGTCCCAAACCTAATAACATGTAGAAAATAATCCAATGAAAGTTAGCTGTCTTGTCATAGTCCCGCTGAAAATGTGCAAAATACCCACAATGGAATATCAAGTCAATGTGTAAAATTGTTATTTAGATCATTGCAAATTTAATCTTCAGTACAGCAAGATGCTACTGAAATCAATTGATTTGGCTAGAAATGGGCCTGTAAAGGTCAGATTTGGGTTCATGTACAGACACATTTGTGGGACTTCTGATTTGGGGTTCTGGTTTAGCTTATTATGGACACGTTGGTCAAGAGTCCAGTCCAAATTATGTCCTTCTACCATGAGTTTTGGGCATGCTCAGGTGTGTGGTTTTGGTTCATACCCAAATTTAGATTTTGGTTATAATACATACACCTTGAAATAAAAACAAATGGGCCTGAATCTCCCCTCACGCTAGTTTTGCACTGGCGTAATTCCATGGCTATGACAGGAATTACTCTTCGCTTAAACTGGTGTAAATGAAACGATAATCAGTCATGAAAATTGCATATTGAACCTGTACAAGTAGCAGCTTTTCAATTTTAAATGGGTGATGTTTCCAGTTTTAGTTCATGAGAGGAAAAACAACAATCTTTAGTCCCCTTTAAGAAGTATTGGTAGGAAGTTTTTTCAGTCTGATGCAAGTAGAAATAATTAACAGCTTCAACTATGCAGTAGTAATGTGTAAGTGCTGACAGATCCTGGTGGAGGGTTTTCTAAAATGAGAAAATATATAATAAATTATGATTATCTACTACATAAGATATAGACTGTATACAATATGGTCTGGCTCATGATTACGCAGTGCTTAAGGGGCTGCTGCATTTACATTCTGCATAGGCCTTTCAGGTTCATATGTTGCAATATAAACTATCATGTCACAACTACATGATTAATTATATATAAAAAATTACAGGCCAGACACTCAGCTAAATCAAATACTCAGCTACATCAATGTTGATGTAGCTTTGTTTTGACATGAACAAAGCTACATCAACTTACACTGATACGGATCTGACTCTGTATTTCAGTGGTGTTAGGAGATTTTAAAATTGCAGAACTTACACAGATAAAATAGGCCTCTTGGAACATCAGTTATATAATTTATTTTTTATTTATTGTTGCTGCACCGGAGAACAAACGTGATCAAATTTTGATATGAAGCCAATATGGATCACCAATATTGTAAATCTGCTCTTTCACCTGGAAAATGTCAAGTATAGATTCAACAGAAGTGCCAAAAAGATGGGATAAAATGTAACAAGTGTGAATGCAAGGAATAGTTTGTGCATTCCAAAATGTGGTTTGATTGACTGCAGAAACTAATGACATGTACCATATTGTCTAGGACAGGAATTGTTTTTGAACATTTAGCTTATGGAGAATGAAATAACTGGTTGACCAGCGAAGTGACTATGTGAACAAAATACTGTTTTTATTGATACAGTATTTGTGCAGAGAAAATATTTGTCCTTTGATAAATTATTCAAGAGATACTGCTTATCAGTTCAGGTTCCGAAATATATGCATGAAAAATGAACCTTTTCTTCTTAGTTGTTTTAGTACATCTATACTCCAAACTTTTAAGTTTGCATTCTTTCCAAAAGTGCTCTGTAATGTGCATGCAAAAACAAAATTGTAGTGAAACTAGATGACTATGCTAAAATAACTACACAAAATGATAAAATATTTACAATCATGGTTAAACTTGTCAAACAAATCTTGAGCTCTGTCATAAATAGAAAGATATGGGTTTTCTTTCTTTGAAAAGACAGTATCCCTAGATATATACTTATGACTATTCAAAGAAAAATGCCCAAATTCTGTAAGTGCTGACACTCTTGCTCAACTTTAAGCATGTGAAGGGCCCTACTGAACTCAGCGGTTAACAGTATTTATTGAATATTTTATCGGAGGACATGGATTTTCCCTGAAGAAGCTGTGACTGCAATGGGACTATTCATATGCTTAATAAGTGTTTCAGTAATGGAACCTAAATGAGCTACAGTGTAATTACATTCTTAATTATTTATAACATTTATTTATTAAGCATTTTTCAAAGGTCTTTACAGTAGTTTTCTCCTTAGGAAAAATCAAACATTTCTATATCATATGTCTGTTTTATACTTTTCAGTAATTTGCAAGATGGCTGAACCCAGAAGCAATTGCAAGTCTTTAATACTTGAAACCACAAACAATTAGATTTACTTTAGCATCAAGTGGAATAATATGTTTACTCGCAAAGATTATTTTATTTTACACCAAGAGGACAGCCTTATACCTTTATAATGTATTACATAAATGGAACAGTATCTAAAATTCTCAGTTATACCTCACCAGGATTTCTTCTTTCTTTGGTTTTGGTTTTGACATATTCAGAGGATGTTAATTACCTGTTAAAGGCTGGTATAACCCATTTCCATCATATTACTAAGATGAGAAATGTCATGTTTTGTGAGCAAAATTGAAAACAGTACAAAACTTATGATTTGCTATATTAACAATATTTCAGTTAAATCCTGCAAACACTTAGACACCTGCTTAACTTTATGCACGATTAGTAATCCCATGCAAATCCATGGAACGACTCATGGTACATAAAGTTAAAAAGTGTATACATTTTTCCAGGTTCAAGACCTTAAACAATACATTTTGGACAATTCAGTATACTTGCTTAGACCAGTAAGTGAGCTAACGCCAAGTATTATAAATGATAAAAATACAAAAGAGGGAATGTAAAAAATGTATATATTGCCCATTGAAGGCAACGGGTCAGTTCTGATTTCAATGAACTATGCTTGGAGTCAAGTACTACTCAGTGTGAGTAAGAAGTATCACAATGTGGCCCTAAATGGCTTCATAGGAGAATATATCAGAAGTGAACTAAAGCAAATAAAGTAAAAAATTCTCACCGGTTTATCAAAAATGAGTGCACGTGACCAGGGCGGGCACAATCCATTAGGCGACCTAGGCGGTTGCCTAGGGCACTACAATTTGGGGGGCGGCGACCATGGTGGTATTTCGGCGGCGGGACCTTCGACCGCCTAGGGCAGCAGAAAAGCTGGCGGCGCTCCTGCACGTGACCTAAGTCACTGCATGGTCTTATTTATCTAACCCTGTCCAGCCTGTTCTCATTCCCCTCCTTGTTTGTTCTCACCCTCACTTGTTATGTCCTGGCCAAACTCTAGACTGTAAATTCTTCAGGCCATGCCTGACTGTTCAGTGAGGTGCCTATGTCACTTTCAGCATGTTACAAATAAGAAAAGTCAAAATTCTATGACAAGCTTGTGCTTACTTTAATAAAAATTTTGATTAGATAAACAGGAAAATACAGAGACAGATTGAGGTGCTCTTACTCATCCTGGTGAACATTTGCTTTTGTGAGTAGTGCTGTGGAAATCTGCCACTCAGTGGGACTACTATGAGTAACTGAGAGGTTGAACTCCACAATCTGGCCCACAGTAACTACATAATTCTGTGCATTTATGTAAACAGTTTTGATTCAGAGGTCTCTCAAGTGTGAGTTAGTCTATACAGACAGCTCACTTCACCCTACTGCCGAAATGGATTCGGTTCCAAAATTGTCTGCAGCAGCAGACTGCACAACATCTACAGCTTGTATGAGGAGATGTATACAGGAGTTAATTAATCCTAATGTTTTTTCAAAATTTAATCATCGAGGTCATCTGCATCTAAATATTTGAATGTATATGTTAGTGATTCCCAGGGAGTTGTGAATAGAAGCCAAATAATAAAGTGAGTGTTCCTTGCATAAACTCTCTCCTCCAAAGAGTAGCACTGATAAGCTTCTTTAAGCCACTCCTCCATAGCTGGAGTGTTTGTCTCCAACTATTTTCTAATAATATATTTCTGAACTTTGGGCTTTAGCTGCTTCCCTTGAATAGCATGAAATTATAACTTCTCTCCCTGGCCATGTATGGAAGGTAGCCCATCGAGACATCCGACTACCGCTGAATGGCCCCTATTCAAAGAACAGTCGTGGTGAAATATAAGATGGGATCTTAGTCAGATAAACACCCTACAAATTGTCAGTTTTACAGGGGGCCACATCTAGGTCTGGATAGTGCATACCTGTGATCTACAGATCAGCATTTCTTGGCTATACCTCATGGTATTTTTATATAATTGTCAACCTACTGTAATTTTTCTCAAAAAAAGAATGTGGGTTGGGGCCAGATAGTGATCTGCTTCTGTATTTATATCTCTGTGGTTATTTCTCATCTCAACTCTATTTTTCAGTTAACCCAGGGACCTTCAACTGCCTCTTCTATATTGATAGCACCCAGTTACCTTTAAATCTCTCATTACATCCCCCCTCCTTTGACTCCTACTCCACCTGTCTCATACACATCAACACCTGGCTCCATCTTCTCATCTGATTGTCATTGATACCTAGTTGGCAAAAGAAATACATCCAGTTAAGTCTCTAACTGCCTCAACTCTGATCTCCTCTGAGTTCCAATATCTTGGAGTCACCCTTGACCCTTTACCTCACATTAGCGCCTCACACAGCTATTCTGTACAAATCAGCCTACTGTTACCTCCACAGGATAGCCCACTTCTGCTGCTACTTCAGCATATGTGCTGACTCACTTATCCATAGACTTGTCATTTATTACCTTGATTACTGCAACTCCCTCCTCTGTACATCCCCAGAGCCAGCCACATGCAAACACCAGTCTGCTTAGAACACAGACATGTCTTCTCACTCAGACATTCAAATATGAGCACATCGCTCCTCCTTTCCTGAACTTCCCCATCTATTTCCATATCCATGGGGGGGAGGGATAGCTCAGGGGTTTGAGCATTGGCCTGCTAAACCCAGGGTTATGAGTTCAATCCTTGAGGGGGCCACTTAGGGATCTAGGGCAAAATCAGTACTTGGTCCTGCTAGTGAAGGCAGGGGGCTGGACTTGATGACCTTTCAAGGTCCCTTCCAGTTCTAGGAGATAGGATATCTCCATTTATTTTATATTTTATTTATTCATCATGAAACCACACCCTTTATATTCAAGGATCTCAGGGTTTGTCTACATTGCAATGTAAGTCTTAGCTCAGACTCAGGCTCAAGGCCAATCCCCCACCCCATCTCCATTTACACTCAAATCTCTCAGATTTGGGATTGGACCCAGAGTCCTAGGATCCTGCTGGGGTGGAGGGTTCAAGCCCAAGTCAAGTCAGGACCCAGGGTTCAAGCCCTATTGTTTTGCAATGTAGATGCAGCCCCCACCCCCAGCTGAGGTTCTGGGAGTCTGCCAAATGTATCCCACAATCCCATGAGCCAACTTCCTTTGTCCTCTGTATCACAAGAGTCGACAATCAACTTCAGGGAACTGGAAGCAACTCCTCTTAGAACATAAGAACAGCCATACTGGGTCAGACCAAAGGTCCATCTAGCCCAGTATCCTGTCTACCGACAGTGGCCAATGCCAGGTGCCCCAGAGGGAGTGAACCTAACAGGTAATGATCAAGTGATCTCTTTCCTGCCATCCATCTTCACCCTCTGACAAACAGAGGCTAGGGACACCATTCCTTACCCATCCTGGCTAATAGCCATTAATGGACTTAATCTCCATGAATTTATCCAGTTTTCTTTTAAACGCTGTTATAGTCCTAGCCTTCACAACCTCCTCAGGCAAGGAGTTTTCTTGTAGTAGTGCAACAGGGTGGCAAGTCAGCATTTAATCTTTCCATTGTTTTCTGACCTCAGAGCTGCAAACACATTTTTGGAAAACCTGTGTTTGCAACGGAGACTGGCGGGAAGAAGTCCTTTGCAAAGTGTGCTGCTTCGTGGTCATAGGAGCACAGCCAGATTTTGGTTAATCTCCGGCATGAAACCAGGAAGACAGTGGACTTTAGTAAGAGTACCAGGAATGACCATGCAATGCCAGCAAATAGCAGAGAAGCTGGCAACGTTGGAAATTTACTGGACTGGTTACCAGTGTTGTGAACGGATTAAGCATCTCAAGACCACATACCAGGAACCAGAACTGCACTGCATGTAACTCGCCAACATCATGCCCATTGTCTGAGGAGTTTGACCAGGTGCTGAGTAATGTGCCAAGCATGGAGCCAGTGGTGGTGCACAATAACCAAGTCAGCTAGGATGGCTGCCTGCTGGCCCCACAATCCAGCATGGGGACTGCTGGAAGCCAGCAGCAGGCTCTGAGTGATGCCAGTGAAGTGACTCCATTGCTGAAATCGGTCCCAGAGGAGGCTTTGCCACAGGAGCAGCAGCACATCCTGGGGCCATACTCAGAGGAGCTTTTTGATGCCCTGAGGAATGACCTGCTGCAGAACTGGCAGCAGACATGCCAGGGACAGAAGCTGCCCCGGAGCCTGCTAAGTTTCAGCTCCATTTCAAAGTTTATGAATATAGGAATGGGAACAATTTCGGTTCTATGAACCAATGCAAAAGTTATGAGCGGCCCCGACTAGCAGGGGGTATCCACTAATAGCATCCTCCTGCTCCCTTCTCCCCTTCCCCACCATGTGGAGTTCAAAATAGAGACCAGGAAATGCAAACAGTAAAAACGCCTGAAAAGTGAATTTTTACTGGATTTACGCAGATTTTTGCTAGGGCCATTCCTGTTTCTTAAAAATAACAAACTTACATTGCCAGACTTGTAAGTACAGCAGCCTGTAACCCCTCAAAAGTCTGATGAGCCGCCTGGAAACGGTGAACTGTGTGGGAGAAGGAGGAAATGTGCTCCATTTACAAATCTAGTCCATTTCTGTTAAATGTAGTGCATGCAGCCCACGGGTGACAAAATCGTTTGTCCCAAATATGACTGGGGTTTGAAATTTTGGCCAGAAATTTGCCAGCGGGCAGGTTGAAAGGAGGAGAGCAATCAGGGGTGCTGGAACATTTTTTATAGTTTGGGTGCTGTAATCCATTGAACCAAACTGTAAATCCTGTATCTAATGGAAACCACTTCAACCACTGCAGCACACCTTCCCCCCCTCGTACTTGTAGTTCCAGCACCTATGATAGCAATAGAGTTATAGCTATATACAAAACAGGCTAACAAAGTAAACACACACACACACACACACACTTATTGCTTTTTCTTTGCAGATCTTTAGCAACCTGATCCACATTCTCATAGCTTGCTCACTGAACTATCTTCCAGCAGTTGGGGAGTTCTCAGGTTACAACAGAGTGGCCAGTAAATTTTGAGCGCACAGTCAATTGCACATGCAAACTTGCGTGACATTTACAAAATCTGGCCAACAACAAAATATATTTAAAAGGGTCTGATATACAACCAAGAACGAACTAGTGTCCTATATGATTTTATTTGCCAAAATACCTCTTATAAAAGCTGTTTTCCTGAACACTTTACAGATTTAAACACCACAGTTGCAGTTATGAAGTTAAAAATAAAAACCGTGTCTGTGGGGAAAAATGTTAAGAGGTAAAAGCCAGTGGTGGGGGAAAGAGAGATGTTTTTAAAGAAGGTTTAAAAATAGATGAGTTAACGATCCACAGAAAATGAAACTCCTGAAATAGGAAAGGAAATGGAAACACTGCAAAAGGGGCTTGATCTATTGCTGACTGAAATGAATGAACAGATTTGCCCTTGATTTAAATGGATGTTAGATCAGGCCCAAAGGGAACACATCTTAACTGAGCTTTAAAAAGTAGAAGATGTGCAAGAATCTAGAAAACAGGCCTGGCAAGAACTCTCCCAGAACTCTGGTTAATTATCTCCCAGAAGGATGTTAAAAATAAGGAGGTACCTGTTATATTTTCAGAAAGAAGTTTCCTCCCAGCACTCTGAAAGCTGGAGGCAGAAAACACCAGGAAAATGCAACACATGGGAAGTAGCCATCTCGGGAGAATGTTAACAGGATATTGGTAGTTGTAGCTCATTGTCATTGGTGCAAATCTAACTTTGATTGGTGGTGACAAAAAGGTGTCACCTTCTGCTGGCTGTGATGTTGTCTGGTTTTTTAAATTAACTATTGGAATAGTCAATAATTGACACGCTCTCTAGCTGGACTAAGGCCTGTATAACATATGGGTGACCCTTCCAAGTCAGGCCTGAGGCATGTTGGTGGGGAAGTTGGCACTGATCCTTCTTATTCTGTACTTGTTTTGTAGATAAAGAGGAACTTTGTCTCCACAGCTATCAGTTCGGCACTGTTCAAAAGCATTATAATTTATGTGATTTTTAAAGAGCATATCATATTGAATGAAGATTTTTTTTGAGATCTGTAGGAGACCTAGCCTTATGTTTCAACTTCGAAAGGAAGTTAAAAATCAAGAGGCAATTATTATGGTTTCAGAAATGATTTCCCCAATACTCTGAAAGAAATTATAGGTACCTCATCAAAAATCTGTCCATGGATGTAAATGTTGAGTAGATCTGTTCGCATCAGTGGAGTTACTCAAGATTTACACTAGAGGAACTGAGATCAGAATCTGGTTTATAGTCTCCTCCTCTAGTCAGACTTTGGTGCATTAAGTTCTAAGTTCTCTTTAAGGAGTGGGACTAGATAAAGCTCCAGATACTGGGTTAATGGAGCCTCTTTCCTCTAGGGCATTGGTGTGAATATAGCTTCACTCTGTACTGACTAGTTTATTTAAAAATGCCAGTTATGTTTCATGGGTTGCTTTCTTGCTTTCTGTCTTTTTTTTTTTAACTTGCAAACATTTTTCATTTTTAAATGAAAAGCTTGAATCCTAAACATATTTTGTGTTAAAAAATCAGACCATTATTTATTTTTTTAAATCTGAAAGCCAAAAAAAAAAACTGTTTCTATTTTAAATAACTTGGATCATTTTGGTCCAAAAAAAAATTTCAACAAACATTTCCATCCATTGATAGGAGAAACCAAATATACTTACCCTTGATGGCTGTATTTTACCTATTTGAAATGAACATGGGTTCATATAAAAACCATCATACCTTTGTTGATTGTCTCAAGGATGGAAGGGACATGTAACACCTCTTGTCCATAGAGGTGGCTCCTCCAGACCCGCCAGGAGGTATATTGGTGTTATAGGCTGGGGTAGCTTTATTGCTGTTGCCTTAGCTACATCTGTTTCATGGGTAATCAAAAGACACGAGTATCCATGTCTGTCAGTATGGCACCTGCAGATGTACATGCCCATTCACAAGCACTAATTTCACTTTGAAAATAGGGGGGAAATTGGAGAGTAATTTATTAGCTTTCTTCTCAACTTCTAGTAGTGAAAGCAAGGTTTGCAAATTCCCAGAGAGTATTTCTATTCCCAAGAAAAGAGGGTCTGATGTCCTGAAGGGGGTACAATCAAAATGTGAAATACCTAATGACCATGTTGTTTCTTTTTCTTGATATTAATGGTTAACAGTATGACTCTGCCCATGGAACAGGATGCTGGTATGCTCTGCTCTGCAATGTCAGTTTTGTAAAAGCTAAGGTCTTTTGGTCTGTGCAGTTTAGCTAAAAGTAAAAAACAACAGAGGGTCCTGTGGCACCTTTATCAGAGGGGTAGCCGTGTTAGTCTGAATCTGTAAAAAGCAACAGAGGGTCCTGTGGTAGTATCCTCTGATACTAGCTAAAAGTAGTTTCTGTATCTTTATTGCTTATAACTAAGGGAAATATTTAAGTAAGACCATGTGCATTGTTGATCATTTTTGCAATTTAACTTACAGGATTTTTTATAGTTTTAAATATCCTTATCTCTTGTTTTTTACTTATTAAAGATGCGGGAAATGAGGAGTGGAACAGACATGTTCCCCAAGAAAAAATAGTCAGCTTTTGAGTGGCCTTGACATTATGACAAGGACAGGAGAACCTTTATTTTACTGGGAAGTTACTTTGGGCTTTGTAAATTAGTTGACACTTGACTAATGTTGTTGTCATAGGACAAGATTTTTAAAGCTATTTATGTGCCTAAAGACAGACAGGCACCTACTGGGATTTTCAAAACCACCTGTGAAGTTAACTCCCACTGATAAACATTCAGCAGATGAACAGGAATCTGTTCCTGCTTCAGTTTCACAATGACTATAGCAGCTAAGATTCCCCCAAGACCAAAGTTTCAAAAGAGGTTTCAATATTTTAAACATACATTCTAGGTGGCAGTCATCCATTTTGAAAGATGATGGTGTAAGTGACAAAGTAGTTCAGTTCCTCTGTGTCATGCTGCAGCATCATGAATGGCTACAAAGTCCAATTTTCGAGGAGCAGTATTTGCTACAGGTGGTGCCGGTATACACCACAGGACCGGTAGAGGAAACCAGCATACCATTGGCACCTGAGGCCTGTCAGATATATTACAAATACATGTACAGTGCATTAGTACATTTTATACATATTGTTATCGGCTGAGTTAAAACCATCGGTTTCAATGAGGGGATGTAAGAGCCACCCTTCATTTGGGAAACATGTAAGAAACAATTCAGCTCCTTTCTGGAATCAGAATGCTAAAACAATAGCAGCCTCCACCCAAAATACAGGCACATATCACACCATCCACAACAAAAGGCACATGCAAAGCACATGTGGGTGGAGGGTTTTTGATGGATATTGTTTTAGTAGAGGTATATGAGAGAGAGAAAGAGAAAGTGAGAAAACATCACAGAAAGCCACAGAGAGAAGGATCAGAAAGCCAAGGACAAAACCTAAACAAGCACTGGGATTGTGGTCTTGAGAAAAGCTTAGACAGAGTTCTTTTGGGCTGAGTGCTGGCTGAAGGAGGCTTGGAACTGTAAGCAAAGAAGCTGTCTTCTGTCTGATTCCTACTGTGTTCAGGGAAACAGGACTTTGTCCGTTCTTTGCAAATAAACAAGATTGCATCAAACACACCTGGTTCCATCATCAATTTCTTCTGTTCATGGAAAAAACCTGAAGGGCCCCAAATTTTGGCCAACTGTTCAGGTCATAAAGGGATAACAATACCTATAATTCAAACATATATTTTCTATTCCCCCCCCCCATGTGTAGTTTGAATAAAGATCCCTTACAGTCATCTTCTTTCCTCAGGATTCAGCAAAGAATTTTGTCTAGGTGTGGAACCCCTAAAAAAATCTTAATTTATATGGTCTTATGTATGATTTCTTGGTGACGAAGATAAAAGGAGTTGTAGTTATTCTGTTTTACTGTTGTGTACATTAACATTTAGACAAACAATCCCACTATTAACCCCTTTGTAATCTTTCAAAATATTCTTCCTAGAAAAAAAATGAAGATTTTGCACTGAAGGGGAAGAAGACAATTTCACTCTGCTGAAACCAGTGCATTACCTGTGTGTAACTAAAGATAAACTCATTTCTCTCTGATGGGTAGCAATAACTCAGGACTCTGTGGTAAGGCAAGAGACCCAGACTAGAGGGAAATTGAATTTTATAGTACAATGTATTAAATGGGTGATTTGCTGGTGCCAAAGACTGATGCAGATTGGCCCTAAACCAATCATTGTTAGATTGAGAGGCCCCTCAATAATCTAATAATTAGGGTCAGGGAAAAGTGTCCTCAGAAATTATTTACATACTCTAGCTATTCATGATAGGTTATATGCTATTCCAAAATCCTGTGAAACCACATTATCCAGGAGGCTCCAATACAGCAAACCATCCCTATTCCACAAATCACTTAAGCACATGCTTAATACCCAGTTGCTTTAATGTGATGTAAGCACATGATTCAAGTTAAGCACATGGCTGATTGTTTTGCTGAATAGGGATAAACTTAAGTTCATGCTTAAAATATTATGCTGAATTGTGGCCAGAATGACTGTGATCATTCTTTTCTTTCTGTGGATTGATTGCTCTATAAAAGGGGTGGGCAAACTTTTTGGCTTGAGGGCCACATCTGGGTGGGGAAATTGTATGCAGCACCATGAATGTAGAGCTGGGGCAGGGGATTGGGGTGCGGGTGGGAGTGCGGGGTGTGGGAGGGGGTGCAGTGTGCAGGAGGGGGCTCAGGGCAGGGGATTGGGGTGTAGGAGGGGGTGCAGAGTGGAGGAGAGGGCTCAGGGCGGGGGTTGGGGTGCAGGAGGGGTGTGGCAGGGGGCTCAAGGCAGAGGGTTAGGGGGCTCAGGGCAGGGGATTGGGGTGCAGGGTGCAGAAGGGGTTTGGGGTTCAGGCTCTAGCCCAGTGCCCCTTACCTCAAGCAACTCTGGGGTGGCAGTGGTGTGCAGCAGGGCTAAGGCAGGCTCCCTGCCTGCCCTGGCCCCGCGCTGCTCCCAGAAGTGGCCAGCATGTCTGGCAGCTCCTGCGGATGGGGTGGGGCAGGCCGCTCTGCCGCACGCTGCCCTCGCCTCTGGGTACCGCCCCCAAAGCTCCCATTGGCTGTGGGTTCCCCATTCCTGGCCAATGGGAGCTGCGGGGAGCAGAGCCTGCAGGCCAGGGCAGTGCATGGAATCCTCTGCCCCTTCCTCCCCCAGGGGCCATAGGGATGTGGTGCCAGCCGCTTCCGGGAACAGTGCGGGGCCAGAGCAGACAGGGAGCCTGCCTTAGCCCCGCTGCGCCATGGGGCTGGCAATCCCGCGGGCTGTATTGAAAGTCCTGACGGGCCGGATCCAGCCCGTGGGCCATAGTTTGCCCACCCCTGCTCTATAACATTCCCAGGAGTACAATTTATTTCAGCAATTCCAATGCCCAAAGAAGAATGGGATTCCTTCAGTATTCCATTCTGCACAACAGTATCAACAAGGTGATTCAAAAGCCATACTATGCTAAAGCAGAGGATCTCTCACATAATACTGAATCATTTTATACTGTGGTAGCATTAATTCACTGTATGTATTTGGGAAATTAAAGTGCCATCCAAATGAATGGTTCAAATCTTTGACATCATACAGTATTCAGGACTAGAGCTAAGCAGAGGATGAAAGTGCCATTTTTCAAAGGATTTTGAGATTTCAAAATCTGGCTTCGTTCTGAATCAGAATGGAAACCAAAAATTTGAAAATTCCCTGAGATGTAAAATTCTGGGGGGAAAAAACTGATCTGGGGTCAATCATAATATTTTGTTTCGACAAAATCCAAATGTTTTGTTGTAATATTGACCTTTTAAAAATGTTGTATTTTATCATAACTAGGGCTGACCAGAAAAACAAGAACCCTTTTTCAACAAAAATGTTGAGGTTTTGATATTTGTTTTCATTTCATTTCACATTTGAATGAACCCAAGAATTTTCTTTCCCCAAATGAGAGCCTAGATTCCCTAGCCAACAATAGCCAATTGTCCAAGTGTTAGGGTACTCACCTGGAATTTTCGGGGCCCAGGTTCAATTCCCTGCTCTGCCTGACCACCAGCCTATTGGCTATTCTAGAACAGGAACATATACACAAGTAATTTTCTCCAGCCAGCTCTACTCAGTCATGACTATTTATCAATAATTGTAAACACACATTGAAATGTGAAAAATAAAATGTAGATAGTAAATGCATTCAGATTAATCACGATCAAACAATGTCTGGAGCGGGGTGGTTTTCTTTTCTTTGTTTGTTATTAATTGAACCAAGTAAAATCAAACCCAGAGACTTTTTTTTAAATAAAGTCTTAAACAGCAGAAACTATTTTAAAGTGCTGATTTTAGCAACTGTGCTCATGTGCAATGGGTGACCCTGTGCTCTGAAACCATCATTCAAGTGTCATGTTTGACAGTAACACTTGTATTCAGTAGATCACTGGAATGGGAATTTTTCAAGTGTTGTTCTCACCAGGTGAGGGCAGTCATATTCCTTAATGAAAAGCAAGCAGCTGTCACCTTGGGAGAGAACCAGATTGGCCACCCACACATATAGCAAGAGAGATTCTGCTTGGACTGAGCTTTGTATGCAGGAAAAAAAGAAAAAAAAAAGGAGGAAGTCAGAAACAGAGAAAGGGAAGAAAGAGAAAGAGAATACTGCACAAGCATGATTCATCTGCATTTTTGTCTCATATTGCATGCCTTATTTGAACATCAGTTGCTCTCATTTCAGGAGGGAGAGCAGGGGCACTAGGATAAGTAATATACATATTTATGTGCAAAACAAATAAACATGGAAATGCAGCCATTTTTCACTGCATCAGGATGAAAACTAACATCTGCATATCAATAGCCACAGATTTGATGCCATTCTCAGTGGTGTCACTTCAGGAAATCTCAAGGAGGAATTTATACCTCTTCTTCCTGTGCTATTGGAGAAGCCTTTTCCTTCCTCCCCCATTTCAGTTGGGGAGGGGGTGGCTGCATCTGCTGATTTCCAGTCTATCCCCTTCCCTGTTAGATTAGCCATTTTTCAGGCTGTACTAACTGAAGCTCCATCCTACCATATAACTGAAGTTGTGGTTGCTTTGCCTGCCTCAACCTGCACAGAATGTCATTGGTGCTTTCTTCCACTGTTTCATCAGCATGAGCTTGGGGTGAATTTGGCCCTATGTCCAATAATTAAATTCTGAGGGAATGCTGGTCTCCAACATTTTTGGAGCATGTGCAGGGTGAAGTGTCCTTTCAGAATTTTAAAGTGGAAAGCACATCAGGAGGACAGTATCAAGCAGATGAAAGGGATTATGAAGATGTGACATAGCGTCCAGGCCTAATCTCCAGTACACCCAGTGCATATTGTGAGTATCTAGGAAGAGTCCAGACACAACTGTGCTGGGAGCATTAGATTAGAGTAGATAGGAAACAGACAGAGCCAAAGGATAAAGAGACACAACATTATTAAACAGAAGAAATCCGAGATGGAGACACTACACTGGCACAGTATAACCAACAATGCAGCTTCTAACAACACAGTGATCCTAACATACCATTTATATTTATGTTTAGTAACTCGACAATATGTGCCACCAAGTATTGCCCCAGCTTTGTAATGCCTTGAATTGCCATGTTGGATCACTCCAGCTATTCTTCTAATTTGGTATTCTCTCTGAAACTGTGGCGAGGTTCAGAAACTTCAAAGAAAGTTTTGAGAATTCCCAGAATATACAAGTTTGAAATAGCCTATTCATAAAGCAAGTTTCTCTCTAAATACAGTGAACTGATGGTTGTTTTATGTCCTTAGGAAAAAGCAAGTTTATATCCTGTCTTATGTAACTATGGATGTTTTACTCTCTTACTTAATGAGTAGGGTTGGTTGGTTGTTTTTACATGCGGTCTCGCATGATATTCTTATCGATAAACTAGGCAAATACAACTTAGATGGGGCTACTATAAGGTGGGTGCATAACTGGCTGGATAACCGTACTCAGAGAGTTGTTATTAATGGTTCCCAATCCTGCTGGAAAGGCGTAACGAGTGGGGTACCGCAGGGGTCTGTTTTGGGACCGGCTCTGTTCAATGTCTTCATCAACGACTTAGATATTGGCATAGAAAGTACGCTTATTAAGTTTGCGGATGATACCAAACTGGGAGGGATTGCAACTACTTTGGAGGACAGGGTCATAATTCAAAATGATCTGGACAAATTGGAGAAATGGTCTGAGTTAAACAGGATGAAGTTTAACAAAGACAAATGCAAAGTGCTCCACTTAGGAAGGAAAAATCAATTCCACACATACAGAATGGGAAAAGACTGTCTAGGAAGGAGTACGGCAGAAAGGGATCTAGGGGTTATAGTGGACCACAGGCTAAATATGAGTCAACAGTGTGATGCTGTTGCAAAAAAAGCAAACATGATTCTGGGATGTATTAACAGGTGTGTTGTGAGCAAGACACGAGAAGTCATTCTTCCACTCTACTCTGCTCTGGTTAGGCCTCAGCTGGAGTATTGTGTCCAGTTCTGGGCGCCGCATTTTAAAAAAGATGTGGAGAAATTGGAAAGGGTCCAAAGAAGAGCAACAAGAATGATTAAAGGTCTTGAGAACATGACCTATGAAGGAAGGCTGAAAGAATTGGGTTTGTTTAGTTTGGAAAAGAGAAGACTGAGAGGGGACATGATAGCAGTTTTCAGGTATCTAAAAGGGTGTCATAAGGAGGAGGGAGAGAACTTGTTCACCTTAGCCTCTAAGGATAGAACCAGAAACAATGGGTTTAAACTGCAGCAAGGGAGGTCTAGGTTGGACATTAGGAAAAAGTTCCTTACTGTCAGGGTGGTTAAACACTGGAACAAATTGCCTAGGGAGGTTGTGGAATCTCCGTCTCTGGAGATATTTAAGAGTAGGTTAGATAAATGTCTATCAGGGTTGGTCTAGACAGTATTTGGTCCTGCCATGAGGGCAGGGGACTGGACTCGATGACCTCTCGAGGTCCCTTCCAGTTCTATAATCTATGAATCTATGAATCTATGCAGGAAGCTTTTTCCCCTCAATGATCATAGAATCATAGGACTGGAAGGGCCCTCGAAAGGTCATCTAGTCCAGTCCCCTGCACTCATGGCAGGACTAAGCATGGCAGGACTAAGTATTATCTAGACCAGGGATCGGCAACCTTTGGCACATGCCGCTTCCCACAGCCCGCATTGGCCTGGGATGGTGAACTGCAACCAGTGGGAACCGCGATCGGCCGAACTTGCGGACGCGGCAGGTAAACAAACCGGCCCGGCCCGCCAGCATGCTTACCCTGGCGGGCCACGTGTCAAAGGTTGCCAATACCTGATCTAGACCATCCCTGACAAGTGTTTGTCTAACCTGCTCTTAAAAATCTCCAATGATGGAGATTCCATAATCTCTCTAGGCAATTTATTCCAGTACTTAACTATGCTGACAGTTAGGAAGTTTTTCCTAATGTCCAACCTAAACCTCCCTTGGTGCAATTTAAGTCCATTGCTTCTTGTCCTATCCTCAGAGGTTAAAGAGAACAATTTTTCTCCCTCCTCCTTGTAACAACCTTTTATGTACTTGAAAATTGTTATCCTGTCCCCACTCAGTCTTCTCTTCTCCAGATTAAACAAACCCAATTTATTCATTCTTCCCTCATAGGTCATGTTTTCTAGACCTTTACTCATTTTTGTTGCTCTTCTCTGAACTTTCTCCAATTTGTCCATATCTTTCCTGAAATGTGGCACCCAGAACTGGACACAGTACTCCAACTGATGTCTGATATCTAATCAGCATGGAGTAGAGCAGAAGAATTACTTCCTTTCTACACTACTTCTAATACATCCCAGAATGACATTTGCTTTTTTTGCAGCAGTGTTACACTGTTGACTCATATTTAGCTTGTGATTCACTGTGCCCTACAGATCCCTTTCTGCAGTACTCCTTCCTAGGCAGTCTGTTCACCTTCCTAGGCAGTCCCGCATTCCTTCCTAAGTGGAGTACTTTGCATTTGTCCTTATTTGAATTTCATTCTGTTTACTTCAGACTATTTCTCCAGTTTGTCCAGATCATTTTGAATTTTAATCCTATCCTCCACAGCACTTGCAACCCCTCCCAGCTTGGTATTGTCCACAAACTTTATAAGTATACTATCTTTCTAAATCATTGATGAAGATATTGAACAGAACCGGACCCAGAACAGATCCTTGTGGGACCCCACTTGATATACCCTTCCAGCTTGACTGTGAACCACTGATACCTACTCTCTGGGAACGGTTTTCCAACCAGTTATGCACCCACCTTATTGTAGCTCCATCTAGGTTGTATTTCCCTAGTTTGTTTATGAGGTCAGGAGAGACAATATCAAAAGCCTTACTAAAGTCAAGATATACCACCAGCTCGTTACCCTGTCAAAGAAAGCTATTAGGTTGGGCTGACACAATTTGTTCATGACAAATCCATGCTGACTGTTATTTATTACCTTATTACCCTCTAGATGTCTGAAAATTGATTGCTTAATTATCTCCATTATCTTTCCGGGTACTGAAGTTAAGCGAACTGGTCTGTAATTCTTTAGGTTATCTTTATTTCCCTTTTTATAAATTGGCACTATATTTGCTCTTTTCCGGTCCTCTGGAATCTCTCCCATCTTCCATGACTTTTTAAAGATAATCACTAATGGCTCAGATATCTCCTCAGTTATCTCCTTTAGTATTCTAAGTATTCTAGTATGTATTTCATCAGGCCCAAGTGACTTGAAGACATCCAACTTGTCTAAGTAATTTTTAAATTGTTCTTTCACTATTTTAGCCTCATTTTCACCGGCATTCACTATATTAGACATCCAATTATTATTAACCTTTTGGTAAAAACAAACAAAAAGTCATTTAGCATTTCTGCCATTTCCACATTTTTTGTTATTGTTTCCCCCTCCCCCCATTAAGTAACAGGCCTACCCTGTCCTTGGTCTTCCTCTTGCTTCTAATGTATTTGTAGAACCTTTTGATACCATGTGTAAGTGAGTTTCACAGGTTAATTACAAATCATGGAAAGTAATATCTCCTTTTAGCACTTTTAAATCTATTGCCATTCAGTTTCATGATCTGTCCCCTGCTCTTGCATTATGCAAAAAGGTAAATTGGAGTGATTCTTTACTGGAGTGATTCTGTCATGTCAACTCTTACTTGTCTTCTCTACAAAATAAATTATCCTAATCTTCTCTATATGGAAGTCATTCCATGCCTCTATCAAGCCAAAAATTGTGCTGGAACAAAATTTCAGGGACATTGCACAGTCATTTCACAGATTCCAAGGCTAGAAATGACCAATGTGATCATCTAGTCTGACCTCCTGTATAACACAGATCCTAGAACTTCCCCAAACTAATCCTTAGAGTATAGCTTTTAGAAAAACATCCAATCTTGAGTTAAAAATTGTCAGTGATGGAGAATCCACTATGATCCTTGGTAAATTGTTCCAATGGTTAATTACAATCACTGCTAAAAAGGTATGCCTTATTTCCAGTCTGAATTTGTGTAGCTTCAACTTCCAGCCTTTGGATCATGTCATCATCTCTGCTAGATGGAAGAGCCCATTATTAAATATTTGCTCCCCATTTAGATACTCACAGACTAATCAAGTCACCCCTTAAGCTTCTCTTTGTTAAGATTAAGGTTAAATTGACCTCTTTTGGTCTATCACTGTAAGGCATGTTTTCTAATCTCTTAATCATTCTTATGGCTCTTCTCTGAACCATCTCCAATTCATCAACATTCTTCTTGAATTGTGGGCACCAAAACTGGTTACATTATTCCAGCAGTGGTCACACCAGCGACAAGTACAGAGATAAAATAACCTCTCTACTTCTACTCGAGAGTCCCCTGTTTATGTATCCCAGGATCACATTAGTTCTTTTGGCCATGACATCATATTGGGAACTCATGTTCAGCTGCATATCGACCACAACCCCCAAATCTTTTTCATAGTAACTGCTTTCCAGGATAGAGGCCCCCATTCTGTAAGAATGGCCTAAATTCTTTGGTCCTAGATATATACATTTACATTTAGCCATATTATTTTCCCCTAATACAGAACAGAAATATTTATAGAAAAAACTTACTGAAGTGGGTTTTTTCCTAAAATTCCTATTATTTGTAATATTTGTTTATACTTTCAATTTAAAAAGTTACATGAGCTAAATTCATGTAACTCTAATATACACCAGAGCCAGATGCCCCATACCACAAACACTGACATTATTGCTAATAATTTTAAAAGAGCTAACTACTTTTCCTAAATATCTAATTAGCCTCATAAGCAATTTTGCATCAGCCAATAGCATTGGCTTAAAAAAAAAAAAAAAACTCAAAAAACCTGAGGTTTCAGAGTGGTAGCCGTGTTAGTCTGTATCAGCAAAAACAATGAGGAGTCCTTGTGGCACCTTAGAGACTAATAAATTTATTTGTGAATAAGCTTTCGTGGGCTAAAACCCGCTTCATCAGATGCTTGGAGTGAAAAATACAGTAAGCAGTATATATATGACAGCACATGAAAAGATGGGAGTTGCCTTGCCAAGTGGGGGAGGGGTCAGTGCTAACTTTTGGCTTGTGGATCTCCTCTGTGCTAACCCCACATGCTTTTGTTTGCTTGTAATCTTTAAGCTGAACCCCCAAGAAAGCTCACTATACCTCCATGCACTATACTCACTATACCTCCATGCACCTTCCAATATATAATTACTGCTCATTTACACCTGAAACTTTTTATCTGAAGTCAATATTCTTTCACATTGCTAAAATATGCTAGAGCATGGTTGAAATGAAAAAACGCAGCTTCCACTATAATCATCAATATAACCACTTAGTTCTCAGTCTAATGTACTGACCTCTATGGAAGCCTGCAAATTCCTCTAAATAACTACACCAAGCAAGTTGCATGATAGTGGCTTTTTAAATGAATACAAATGGGCCATTTAAGAACAGATGCAAAAAAAGAAAAAGGCGTCTTTTTCGATTAGATAAAGCATTGCAATGCAGTTTGCTTGCGCAGCTGTTTGTCAATGTGATAAATGAAAAGCCCTACATTCTTCTTTACCATGAGCACCTGTATTCCCTATGCTTATTTCACACAAAGTACTTGCTCCTGTAACTATCTGCATCTCTTGTTTTTAAAAGATAAATCTCATAATTATTGACTTTCTTATGGGTATAACTTCAACTGCCTTCCTACACCGCCGGCAGCGTAGACATAAGGAGGGGGTAAATAAACAGTAGCTGTCTGTTAGCCTTTAAAATTTCCATTTTGAACTCCTTTAGTGGTCTTGTATTATTTATTTGAACTGTTCAGCTAAATCAAATGTAATGTCGCTCTCTTTTCTTACTTTTCATTTGACAGGAAGACATAACAGGCTTATTACACCTCTACCCCAATATAACGCAACCTGATATAACATGAATTCGGCTATAACGCGGTAAAGCTGTGCTCCAGGGGGGCGGGGCTGCGCAATCAGGCGGATCAAAGCAAGTTTGATATAACGCGGTTTCACCTATAATGCGGTAAGATTTTTTGGCTCCTGAGGACAGCGTTATATCGGGGTAGAGGTATATTTCTACTCTAAAGGTTAAATTTTCAAAGTGCTATATTATGTGATAGAAATATACTAAACCTTATAAGCCACCAGTGTTTAAATTGCTGCTAGTGCTGGATAGAAAACTTTTTGGGGAAATCATCATTTTAGAGATAAGTCTGCTTATGGATTATATGAGGTCTCTTTCCTTGTTTTTCATTACTAGATAGTGGTGTTCTGGTATGACCTTTACTGCTTGGAAACATTTTTTTAAAATCTGATTTATTTAACTGTTTTAGTTTCCTTTTCCATATATCATAATGTTTAATTATGAAAAATGTTCTGACTTTGCTTTCCATGTGCTACATCTTGAAATCTCTTCTACCATCTAGAAAGGCAGCCAATTTGTGCTCATATCCGAGCAGAGCGTCACAGTAGAAATGCACACATCATGCTCTTTCCTAAAGACTTTACTTTTGTTCTATCTTGTTGATCTCAAGTTAAAATCATTCAGCTGAAATACCCATTTGCTCTCTGCCTATGGATATATATATATATAATTGGTAGAAAAAATCTCTTTCTGGAGGGCAGGAGCATTGGAGAGAAGGTCAGTGTTTGAGCATTAACTGAAAGAAGTGAGTCTTGAGGAGGAATCTGGAGGAGTCTTGATCTTCTACTACTTATTTTCTTTTGAAGACACAATGCTCTGTCTGCAACATCAATCATCTCTGCAGCAACTAATCATCACTAAAGGTGGATTGACTTCAGCTGAGGAATATGCAATGAGAACAGATCAACTTTAAGTAAAAAATCTCCTGCTACCTCGCAACTGTCCCTAGTCATAAAGAACAGGGGAAGGAAAATAGAGAAAATGTGGTACATAAGCAGTATTATTTCTAACCAGGAAGATATTCATAAACTTTCCATGAGATGTTAGGAGTGTTTAATGCGTGCTGCTCTCCTGTGCAATGCTTTGAACATCTCTTTGAAGTAATTTTAGCACATACACAATGACTCCCATTGTAGTCATTCGTAAGAATAGATCAGCTTCCATAAAAAGAGTCGAGAAGTTTAGCATATTAAAAACTCACCTATTACTATGAATTCTTCGTAGACTTCTAAATTTCAACTCTAATTTATTTTAGGCTAGATTGTGACTTTAGGTGTGTTAACTGTAGCACCCAGGAAGCACTGTGACTCAGAGGGACCACTGGATGCACAATTACTACCCTGCTTTCCCCTTGCTTCCAGGGAGTGCTGCTAGCCTGTATCAGCAGCAAATAAGGTCACCTTGGGTGCTTGCTTCAGTATGCTGACCTGGTAGAAGGGGAGAGGAGAGAAGTATTAAAGTTTACTTCCACCTTACATAAGGTCTTAAATCTACCCATTCTCTGCTGATCTGTTCCAAGAAGAATAAACAGGCATGAAGCTCCCTCTTATTCCTGTGTGGCTGGACCCAAGTTGGAGATAGCCCATGGAGGCACCTAAAGGGAGAATTCTTACTCCTTCACATAGGTGCACCAGTCCAGTCTTTTGTTTATATTGACATCACCTGTTGTTGAGATACCTTAGTAGTGGACATTAATGAAACAGTTAATGACTCTCTAACAGAGCCACCTCCTTGCAAAACTCAATGGAGCAAAAACTCTGTTATCCATGTTTTTGGTCTCTGAGTTTCAGGGGGATTCTGCAGTTTCCCTGCCTGGAGGTAGGCCCTAATTGAACAGTTAAAAAGCTCTCTGCGCTTTCCTTTTTTGCGTTTAGAGAAAGTTGTATTGTGGATTTGCTGATGGTTTCATCAAGTCATGGTAAATAGTTCACTGGTGCTCTCCCCCTCCTGCTCTTCCTGCATCTCTCAGGACCCATTACGCCAGCTCCAGATAGAGTTCTTTAGGGCAGGCACTGCCTATACTTACTGTGCCTAGTGAAATAAGATCTTAGTCATGCCTGGAGCCCCTGGGCACTATGGTAAGGCAAGTTATGAGCACCACCCACTGCTCTCTGCTTGAATTATCCAAGCACCCCTACAGTATCCAAATTCCAATTTCCCCGCACCTTCCCTCAGTTTCGGAGGGGCTAACCCTAGCTCTCCTTCTATGACTGAACTTTCCTGGGATTGAAATTCCAGGGAATACTGAAGGGAATATACCACTGGCAGTCTGCAGGGAGAGACTAAGAGACAGCTGAACAGCTCCCAAGCAGAAGCTGAGGGAGGTTTGGCCATCTCCATCACATGCCTAATTACAGTGATTGCACCCTTGAAATGCCACTATGTTTAAAGCATGTTAGCACAAAGAAGAGCTAAATCCATTAGATCCCATCACTACACATATGAGTATGCTGCTTCTTATTGTGGAGTTAGCTGGGCATGCAGCACCGTCCATCACAGCATCAGAATAGAAGCTGGATATTCCACCCGATGGTCTGAAAGGTATATTTTCCTTGAGCAGAACCACACTCATGTCTGGGAAGGGGCTGGCTACAGACCCTATCTTGGTTCTGATAGCTTTGTTGTCCACCCAGACATGCACGGCTACAACATAAGTGTTGGCTTATTAAATATTCCACAGTTCACTGTCAGTTTCCATTTCTACTGCCAAGTGTTATGCCCTGCAGGCACCACAATCATCGCTAGAGCACCCCACCGTAGAACAGAACCAGTAACATGTAAGCAAATCAAAACCTACATAGGCTGCCAGCTTACAAGACACAGCACTTCTGCTGGGAAAATTCCCCTGGTCCCATGCCCTAGAAGGGTTTTTCTGAGGGCACCTGGCCTTTGAAAAGCAACATCCTACTTTCCAGAAATATATTCATTACACATAAATTGTGTTCGCTTCTCTGGGTCCAGTTCTCATAGCGTGAACTTAGCATGTTTGGGGGTGTGAGAGTGCAAAGAGCCTTCTCCTGTCCCTGTGATGAAGGAGCACGGGGATCGCTGCCTCAGAACTCCCTCAGGGTCCAACCCTGCCTCCACACCAGCCATTGAGCGGGACCAGCAGATTAGAAGTATTAACTGAGTCTTTAGGATTTTAGCCATGAACGCACAACATGAGAAAGTGCAGGGTGCAGGCTGTGCATAAGCAGGATTGGTCTCTGTCTAACTGCCCTTTGAAGTTTGGCTCAGTCAGTCAGAACCCTACTGAGGGTCAACAAAAAACTTGGGGTGTGCAGCAGTCGTACAGAGTGTCCCTGAATTAAACCATCAGCTCAAGACAGTGCATTTTCTCTCTCTCCCCATCACACCCACACATTCAGAGAGAGGAAACCAATAAACATCACAGAGAAATTGTTCATGCAGATCTCTTTGCCACTGAACAAACTGCTCCAATTACATACAGCTCTTTTATACAGTATCATGGCAATACAACACAATACCTCCTGCTAGTCTAGCTGGCATAGAAATGCTGGGGATTAATGAAATATTGACAAGCTAATGTTTTATTTAATGAAATATTAAAGAGCTAATGCTTTATTTAAAGAGCCACCACATATGAATGGCTGGATTTGGAATTTTATTACAAATTCCTAGAAGATTGGGAAAAATAAATGTTTCATGTCCTGCAGCACATGACACTGGAAAGCGGTAGAATGCCCATTACTCCCCAGTCAGAAAAGACACTTGAGAAACATCAGGAACTTACTTCCCTGCTTAGAATTTGATGCCAATATTTTGTCCAGCAGATTTAATCAATTCTTCCTACATTATATTTTAAATGGAGCATTATTTGACCATGTATTCATTGTGCAGAGAAGGATAGCATTCCCACAGAACCTGGTGATCTTAGGTCAAGAGCCAACCATGGATAGGGTTTGACTCCTGATCCTTTTCCCTACTAAAAGGCATTTTGTATTTTACTCAAGCTTTCCCAGTGTTTTACAGCCCTTGAACTGCTCTTCAGCATACTTTCTGTAACAGCCACCTGGTGGGTGGCACGCTTTAAACATAGATGGCAGTGAAGTTGTTCTCTCACCTTGCCAGATGCATTTATCTCAGTAGAACCACTATTTTCTATTCCTTTCTCTGCGGACATGATTATTTGCCATGCTTAGAGAAACAATCATAAAAATACTGCACTTTCCATTTGGAGGGTAATGTTTTAGCTGCCACATAACAGACCCCCAAACAGGTTAAATTACATCCTACAAAGGCAGCATGAATGAGTGCCTGTGTTATATCCCAAACCAGCCCCTTATGCATGCTCCTCACACAATCAATTCATACTGAGAGAAATAATCATCCTTTTGAGGGCTGTGTGTACAGACTATGGGTCAGTCCACACTCTTAGACCACGATCCATAAAGATGCTTCACAGTTCCTCGTGGCAGATGCCCATCAGAGCAACTTTTCAAAGAGGCCATAATTTAAGAGCCACTAAATTCCTGCCCCATGCAGCCACCACTGACTTCCTGTGTTCTGAGCTGCACAATGTCCACCTTGGCAAGAATTCATAACCTTTCAGCAAATCATTTAAGACTTCATTCAAAAGCAAAAAAAAAAAAAAAAAAAAGTAAGAAACTTCACATATGAACTTCCACATATTCGCCCTGAAGTTCTGCAGCATTCAATACAGAGCTTTCAAGGGGGTCATGTTGATATACATTATTGATTGTGACAGAATCAATAATGCATAATAATATATATTGCAGAAATTATGTAAATACCATGTACGCAGTCATGGTCATTCTCAACAGTGCTAACCCATATTCTCCACCTACCTTTGTAAATACTCCTGCCTAGCACCTCAGTATCTTAGATTCCCTTGCAGCTCGAATAAGAAGCTAACTGTGTTCTTAAAATTAAGGCATTGAATATGTTCTTGATATATATCCCATTGTATCAGGGGTGATATTGGTACACCATCAGTAAAACCTAATATTAAATCAATGGAGCCAAGGTTCTGTCACATACAATGTAAATGCATTTCTTACTAATCAACTACTGTGACAAAGGCTAGGCAAGGGCAACTGGAGCATGCTAATTATTACACCAAGACATGCTTGTTTTACCATTACTCCATCCTCACTCTCTCTCCATCTACTTTTCTGTTTCATCCACCTTGTGTGTCTTGTCATAAACCTTTTAAACTCTCTGGGGTCGGGGCTGTGGGTGAAATCTTGACCCCATTGACTTAAGTGAGGCCATGATTTCACCCTTTAAAACAAAACAAAACAAAACAAAACAAAACCCTACGTTTGCCCAGAGCCCATTACAATGGGACTCTGATCCTTGATTGGGGGTCCCTAGGTGCCCCTCTATTATAAAAATCACTAATGCTCACAGTTCTATTTTTGCATTGCTTTATTGCTGTTACTCTGAGTTTAGTAATGTTTCAGAAAGCACTAAAATGCTGTCACATCTCAACATAGCACTTTGCCAGTGGTGTTGGTTTACACTTGCGGAAAGTGTTGTGTGGGTAGAGCTATAGACAATGCACCCCACCTGCCCACAGCCTTAGAAGTTGGCTGGGGGCTTTGTCTGGGCCAGCAAGGGAAAGAAAACCCTTGGTACTCCTTCAAGGAGTACATCCCACCCTCCACTGCATGGGGGCATGCAATGCCTTCAAGGTCTTGAGGAGGGAAATTCTCTGGGCTAATTGGTAGGACACAAGGGCACAACAAAAGCCCATTGGCTCCCATGCACTTAATGGGAGGAATTATAAAACATTCTCAGAGCAGGGTCATTCTATCCAGAAAGGAAAGGTCTCCTCCTTCCTTTGGGATTAGAGTAGGACTGGATCTTTTGGGCCTTGCTCGGATATCCCACTAGTCATGTTTTGGGGGCTGGGAAGGAATTTTTTCTTATTGCAAGATTAACCTGGGCAGTGTGAGGGTTTTGCCTTCCTCTCAGCAAGCCAGGGACCCAAAGGGTAGGTTAAGTTGCAAAATACAATTTTGTGGCAATTTGCCAGGTACCCAGCACAGATAATTGTTCAATAAGGCTTCTAGTTCCCTGATAAACCAGAGCTTGAAGCTGATTGGGAGAAGGCATCTCCTAAAGGAGGTAGGTAATGGCATTAGGGTTCCTAGCATCTGGTACAGCAAGGAGACAACCCCCTCAACCCTCAGATGAAGGAGAGCGGCGCGGTCTCAGCAATGCTTCTCGGACCAGATTAGCAGGCTGGGTGGCTGTTGGCAGCCCTCCAGCCGGTGGAATGGATTACAAAGGAAGGGGACCTGAACTATATGAGGTATTGCCAGACAGTTCCCAGGTGTGCTACTTAATAAAGGTGCTGCCTAGTTAAACCACATTCCTGGTGCCTTGTCTTTCTTCCTGCAGCATCCAGGACAATATACAGCTGTTAGATGCCAGTGCAAGTGAAGTCCTCCTTCACTGATGTGTTCCCCTCCTTCCCTCCCTCCATCTACCCCACCCTTTTGCAGTTCTAAGTGCCTATTCTGACATGGAGTTTTGCACAAAATACCAGCAGAATTATGTAGAAGCTCTGCATGTGGAACCATGGCAGGTGTATTTAGCCCAAAAAGTTAAACAGAGTGTATACGGTACACTAACCAGGAGAAAATATATTCCATGATAATCTATTCAGTACAAATCCTTATACCAGGCTCATCAGCACAGCACCTGTACATCCAATACACACTTATAAATAAGGGTAATAGAGTCAAATATTGTTCTGGCCATGTCATACCTAAGTTGAATCATACATTTCTCTTCTTTTTCCACTTTAAATTTAAATGCTGATGAAAGGTGCTGGACTGATGACCTTTGAATCTGAAGATCAGAGCTGTCAACAGTCCTGGTTTGGATGAGACAGTTCCAGGCAGTGTCACCCTGTCCCAGGATACCGTTGGCCTGTTGGCAGCCTTGGAGGTGGCTGCAATGATGCTGTTCTCTAAGTCCATCGTCACCTCTCCCACTTACCCTGATGGCAGCTTCTCTCAGCTTCAGGCAGTCAGCTCCCATTGCCCTGGGCTCTGAAGCAATTATGCCACTCAGTTGAAATTGTGAATATTACAGTCAAGAGTAGATTCAAAATTCTCATTCAGTGAATATTCATTGCACTTTTTGTGAGGATT
The DNA here is from genome assembly GCF_013100865.1 of Trachemys scripta elegans. Taxonomy (NCBI): domain Eukaryota; kingdom Metazoa; phylum Chordata; order Testudines; family Emydidae; genus Trachemys; species Trachemys scripta. The sequence goes on from NC_048301.1 coordinate 23,417,145, forward strand.
CCTGATAGAAGAGCTCACGATTTCAAACACTGGTGGAAAGCAATCACATAGATGTTGTCATGAATGCAGCTGAACCAATATTTATGTTTGAATTAAAATGACTATTCATAGCAATTATCCCTCCATGGTTTTTAAGGAGACACTGCAAAGCCTTGTTTTCCATAAAAACCTTTTCTACCATAACAAGGTTGACATTCACAACAATAGCTTCATCTGCTCAAACAGCTACCCTCAAAAATTAATGAAACCCCATAAAACACAAAAACCAAAACCTCCCAAGCAGAGTTTTCACCCCAAAAAGAGAGAAGAGCAAGAGACTCCATGTACTACTATGAACTTTTCGTGTAAGGAGCTCAGATACTATGGTCATTGGCAGAAACTAGGTCATTCTTTATTTAATGCCTCAAATACTTTTAAGAGTAATTTTATAGAACCCTGTCTGTTTTATACCCATCAAAATATATGTGACTTTTCCAGAAAACTATTTCTTACTAAAATTTGCTAACGGTAATACAAACATTGTAGTGATTCCAGTTCAAGAATATTCCACTCCTTACACAGCAATATGGATATGTTATCCACCCAGTGAGATAACTCTGCCCAGAACAGATGACAAGACAGTTAAATTGCTGACAACCTGTCTACAGCAACACTCCCTCTATTGCTATCAGTGGTGCCGCTGCAGCATGGTAATGCTTTGGTGGGAAATTTGAAGGGAAATGCTAGCATAAATGAGGTCTAGAGACCTGGGATCACGTGGATTTGCTATGCTTTGATCTTTGCCCACTGTATGCCTTCACCCATCAAGTGTTTAATATGAAGAATCAAGCATTTGCACAGCCCCTCTTTGTTACCTCTTCCCTGTTTTTAAATGTTGTTGCCACAGTCAAGTTTATATGCCTGTGGCAGGTTGTTCATTTCTCAAGGGTGAGTTCTCAAGTTAAGCTTTGAGTTCATCATCCTGAATAAATCTGTGGATGAACTTATCCCCATTTCTATTGTTTGCTTGAGGCTTCTCTTCTCATGCAATGTGTCTGTGTATAGTGCTCTCTTTGCTAAATGGATTTGCACAAACAACAATCTAATAAGTATGTGTGAAAGCATCAAGAAATGCAGCCACAAGCTTCCAACTAGTCATCTGTTCCAAGACTGTGCACTTAAGGGCAGAGCCATCCCTTGGGTAGGGTGAATTGGGGTGACCGCCCCAGGCCCTGCCCTGTGGGGGGCCTTGCGCTTCGATAAAATTGGGACTGTCCCAATATTTAGCCCTTTGTCCCGTGTCCCGACTGATGTACGATCAGGGCACCATTTGTCCTGATATTCAGGTGAAGCAGCGGGTGGGGAGATGAGAAAGGAGGTGGGCGGGCGAGCGGGGTGAGGAGGTGAATGGGCAGGGGAGCAGCAAGTGGAAGGGGGCTGAGGAGACAGGCGGGTGGCGAGGAAGAGAGTGACGGTCGGGGGGGGGGAGGCACGCTGGATGGACAGTAAGGAGACTAGCAGGGAGGCTGATTTGTCCCGGGCACCGCACCCCCTAGGGACGGCCCTGCTTATGGGGAAGGGTAAATGCACTCAGTCTCATTCTGCTTTGTAGTATCTCTGATAACATACATGGGACCTGATTTTCCTCTTGCTGACTCTGGTGTAAACCAACAGAAACTCTTTTGAGGTCAGTGGAGTTACAACAACAGAAAAACTTTCTAAAGTGAAAGGAGAATCAGGTCCATTGCCTTCAAGGGAGGAACTCCTGATTTACCTTAGTGTCATGTGAAAACCAGGCCCTCAAAATGGAAAGAAGCCCTCTCTCAAAATTAAAAACAACCAGTTTTTTTAATACTAGAAAAATAAAACCAGCAGGCATTCAATCTGGCTAGGAGTATCGAATCATCAGATACTCACCAAGTCAGCTATGAAAGAACTGGTCTCTGGAGGAATTGAACAGAGAGCTACAGGGAACATACATGATGGTCACCTTTGCTAAGAAGGTAAGCAATCATCATCTGTGGCTCCATATTAAGAAAAGTGGTCAGGGAATTCAGCAGGACACAACAACAACAGAACAGTGTGCTGTCTCCTGGAGCAAAAATACAAGATGTTACTACAAGATTGGCTGGGATTATGATATTGCAGGCAAATCTCCAGTGGTGATGATACACATTGGAACCAATGACACAGCATCATGAGGAACTATACAGATTATAGAAGACTTCAGGGATCTTGGAAGGGAAGCTAAAGAAGAGGAAACTCCAAGTGATCATTTTGGAGATCCTTCTGGTCCTGTGAGCGAAAAAAGGCAAAAGGGCAGAAAATACTGGAGGTGAACCATTGGCTCTATGACTGGTAGGTTTGGGGTTTGTGGAACATTTGGCCACATTCCCGGGAGAGACGTGGGTAGCACAAATGGGAGAGCCTGATTCTCAAAGTTAGTGGGGCTAATCTTTTCAGTGAGAGTCTAATTGGAGTGGCCAGAGTGGGTTAAACTAAAAACACAAGGGAAGGATACTAGGAGATTGGGTAAGAAGTAGTAGAAGGAATTGGAAATTCTCATTGATGCAAAAAAAAATCTGATAGAATTGGCATTACTGAAATGAGATGATTTGCATGATTGGAACTACTGAATGAGTAAAACAGGCACGGGGGGCAACCTTGTTTTAGAGTTATTGCTAACCACAGGATCTTGAATGCATAGGGATTAACGTGCTAAATAAAAAACTCCAGAAGGCCTCTGTTACAGACCAGCAAATCAAACCAGACAACACAACAATGAGTTATTCCTTAAGCACCTATCTGTAATGTGTGGGATGAAAGATTGTGTTATTGGGGGCTTCAATTTGAGAGACTTATGCTGGTGGTCACGTGCATCCAAGTAGTAAAATATCTTTATCCTCTAGAGTTTCTAAAAAATGTAATCTTCTAACACAAAAGGTATCGCACCAAACATGAGGTAACTATTTTGGACCTCATTGTGTCAGATAAAGATGAATCAATCACTGAACTAGAAGTTGGTGGTTGTCCTGGGATCATGACCTGATTACAGTCAATATGTGCAAACACAGGTCATTCCCAAACAGTGCTTCCAAAAGGCTAATTGCTAAAATATAAGAGAATTATGAACACAATTGATTAGGAGGAGCTCAATCTGTTTAGGTTATCAAAAAGAAGATTGAGAGGTGGCTTCTTTACAGTGCATAAGAGACGTCACAAGGAGAAAATTCTGAGTACTAAAGGGCTCTTTAATCCAGCAGAGAAAGACATAAGAACAAATGGCTGGAAGCTGAAGCAAGACAAATTAAAACTGGAAATAAGGCACAATTTTTAACAGTGAGGGAGATTAACCATTGCAAGAACCTACCGGGGAAGTGGATTTTCCATCTGTTGATGTCTTTGAATCAAGATGGAATGCCTTTGCCAAACACTGTCATGGACTCAATGCCAGTTTAACTGGGTAAATTTAATAGTCTGTTATACAAGAGCTCAGATTACACAATCTAACGGTCCCTTCTGGCCTTAGCAATTTATGAATCTATGAAAAATTGCGTACTGTTTTTCCAGTGTTCCCAATTATTGAATAATCTAATCCACAGAGCCAGATTTACTCCCGCCATTGCCTCTGAGGTCAGAGAACACTTGGAATGAAAGAACATCTTTTTTTCAACCATCTTGGCGTGATTTCAAGAACTTAGTATATGTTTCTTTCAGGTAGAATGTAGTTTCGAGTGAGAATGCCACCTGAAACTCAATGAAATAATAGGGAATGCAAATTTAATTAAACTCCGTTTGGCCTTATTGATTATCAATCATGGTGGGTAATACAGATTCATACAAACTACTGAAAAAAACTAAACAAAGAAGAATGAGGCTGAAAGTAGCACCACTGGTCACAGGGAAATATAATTAATCAGAATAGAACACAACTCTCTGTTTCACATCACCATGCTTTAACAACTTCATTTTCTTTGGATCCAAGGCTAGGAAATACCTATCAGTGCACCTCACATAATTATCTCCCAGGGGGTGGAGAGGCACAAAGTTTTTTAAACTTGATTTATTCTATATCTGAAGCCATTAGGTTACAGGTGGCATGTTTGGAATGCCTACTGCACAAGCCTTAATATAATAAAAGAATATAAGAATGGCCATACTGGGCCAGACCAATGGTCCATTCAACCCAGCATCCTGTCCTCTGACAGTGGCCAGTAGCAGGTGCTTCAGAGGGAATGAAGAGGATCAGACAATTATTGAGTGATCCATTCTGTTGTCCGGTCCCAGCTTCTGGCAGTTGGAGATGTAGGGACACCCGTGTGGGGTTGTGTCCCTGCCCATCTTGGCTAATAGTCATTGATGGACCTATCCTCCATGAAGTTATCTAGTTCTTTCCTGAATCCAATTATACTGTTGGCCTTCATAACAAATCCTGACAACGAGTTCCACATGTAGACTGTACGCTGTGTGAAGAAATACTTCTTTATGGTGGTTTTAAGCCAAACGTCTGATTTTCAAAGATGGTAGTAATCAGCTGTGCACCCCTAATTTGAGTGTACAAGCACCATGATTGTCTGTATGAATCATGCATTTTCAAATACAAAAGGCCAGTTAGACACAACTGCATGCACATGTCAAAATGTCATTTTTACTTTTTAGTTCATTTTACACCTGTGCAGATGGTTGCAAAGATTCCTCTGTTGACAAGGCCTAACGAAATATCTTACTTCAGGCAATGAATTCAGGTATCTACTATCTTTCTAACTCCTGTCTGTCTTATTGCTTGTGTAGCCCCAGCACTGGAATGGTCTGAGAACCTCTATTTATGCAGAATATCATTCTAAAACTTGTGAGTTGCCTGCTTGAAATAAGAGAGACTTAATGGGTCTGAGCGTGCCACGGGGTGCTGTAATCACACTCTCTTCCAGCTTCCACAGACACCAGAAAATTGCCTTTTTATGTGATATGAGTAAATATGTTTGGATAAAATAAGAGTCAGCCCAACAAGTTGCATCCCCAGCCCAACAAATTCAGATAAGTTAAGAAAAGCTTCCGAAAAGCAACTAGATTTAATCTGGATGGTTCTACAAACCAGACCCAAATACTTCGGTGTTCACCTCTTACTACCATATGAGTCATCGTAATTATTTGCATCTGTATGAAATTTCATCCCAAAGGCTCCCAAAGTGTTTGTAAACCAGTGCAAAATGTTGCAAAAGGCTCTCTTTATGAATCCTTTGCCAAATGATGGAATGCTGCCACCATGAAGGTGAAACAGAGCAGCTGTTTAATAGTAACCTGCAACAAAAACATTACAAGAGTGCAATTCAGAAAGTAAATCATATCCTGAAGTTAATGCTTGAATAAGGAGTTCAGGACCAAGCCTCATGCAGGTGCACAGCGATAAAAATAACTCCCAGGTGCAAGATGCATTGTGTTGGGGCCAGATTTACAAAAGTATTTAGGAACCTGTACAAGGGTTAACCGGGGCTCGACCCTCTCCGGGGCAGCGGGGAGCCACACCGGCTCACTACATACAGTCATTGTTCGGGGGAATTAGTCTGTCCGCGGGGGTCTCCCTCGGCAGCCCTTGCGGTAACTGAAAGAAACACTGTAAGCCCAGGCCCCGGGTCAGGGCGGGCAACAATGAATCACGGGGTCAGGCCCTCAGGCAGGGCTGAGCAGGAGTAGTACAAACAGTAGGGAGCCCAGGCCCTGGGTCAGGGCGGGGCAGTGCAGAGTCAGAGCTCAGGTCCTCAGGCAGGGCTAAGAAACAACAGTAGGCCCCAAGCCTCCAAAGGCCTGGGAGAGGGGGAGACTGCCACCCACGGGTTGGGTGGCAGTGGGGACACAGGCCCTCCCCTCCACTGCGTCCCAGCCCGGGGCCCTAGCAGCAGCAGAAGACCAGCTGCTCAGTCAGTGGGGATCCTGGCTGCAACACACTGACATGGGCTCTGGCAGTGCTACAGCCAGACTAGGGTCGGCTGCCCCCGGGCTACTTCCAGACTCCTCTTCGGGTAGTACCTGGGTCAGGGTGTTGTCCTCCGGGGGGTCCAGTACCATAGGTTCCTCAGCAAGCGGCAGGCCCGGCAACTCCTCTGGGTAGCGGGCACAGGGCAGGTCCAGCAACTCCTCCGGGTAGCGGGCGCAGGGCAGGCCCGGCCAGTCTGGTGGCCGCTTTGGGCCGCGGGGTTTTCCCAGCCGTGGGCTAGGCTGGAGGCGTCTGGCCTCCCCGGCGGCTGGGACCTTACTGAGCTCTGAGGGCGAGCCTTTATACTTCCGGGTCGCCGCCTGACCCTCTGAGGGGCGGGCTCAGAGCTCCCCAGGTCTGCCCACTCCGGCCTCCGGATGGGTTCTTCCTCCTCCGGGGCAGCGGGGAGCCACACTGCCTCACTACAGAACTGAAAGTTGCAGGTTGAAGCCTAATGGGATTTACAAAAATGCCCAAGTTAGTTAAGCACCTAATTTGCTTAGATGGTTTTGTAAATCCTATTAGGCACCTACTTGCATCTTTAGGCACTTAATACCTTTGTAAATATGGCCCTTCATTCTCCAAAAGACCTTATATATACACAGCCTGGGGTTAAAGTTTTCAGAAGTAGCTAAGGGTATGTATGTCTTCACTCTTGGGTGATCAGCACCTATGTCCAAGCAACGACAATGCAATTGGACCAGGAATTAGTTTGGCCCTCTTTCTCTAAACACTTCATCAACAGTTCTAGCTTTAATTAAGTCTTTTCCATTGTCATTTTGCCTTATGGCTATTTCACCTCTTTAAAACATCACTTCTCTGTTTATTCTTTGTTATAGATGGAGACAGCTTCCCAGTCACCATTATGCTTTAACATACAAGTCACAACCTGGAAGAATTAGTGAGCTGAGTATTGGCCTTTTCAAAAGTTCCGACAACCACTGCTGTCAAACATGTAGAATTCAGTCTCACATTCTGCTCTTCTGTCCTTGTCATCCACTAGTTCCAATCCACTGACCTTTCCTGCACAGTAAAGTCTGACAACATGTGGAAGACATTGTATAACTACATAGTGTCAAATATTATTAGATGTGTCCATGGTCTGTTGTTATTGCTGTCTCAGGTACAGGACATTTTCAGATCCAAATACAAATAAAAACACTTCTAGGAATTATATTGACTTGTGTAGTCTAATTCAGCCAAGCCTTAGGAATATATTTAAAGAGGGTACAACTTCTTCTAAAGGAAGTACAATATATTTAAAGTGGATCGCTGACCTTTAGTCTCTGACTTGATCTTGGAAGGTCCATATGTGAATATAAATATCAATCTATATGTTATAAATTAAATTGCTTAAGAAATGCTATAATATAAGCAGGGAAACATAAATATAATAAGTAAATAAAATAGGTAATAAGCTTAATTAAGGTCTAGTAAGGTATAGTGATCAGCATGAGGCCTAGCAAGGCCTGGCAAGTAGCATAATTATTTGATGTAGGGTTGCAAGGAGCTTTAGCAATACGTATGTTGTGATAAACACATGACCACGAAAGAACAGTTTGAGTTTAAACTAATAGATTTCTAGGGGTTTTTTGGTACATGTAACCATGGAGAAACCACATTTACATATAGAAACTACTGGGAAATGAAGTGACACAAATAGCTGTATGCTAGTAAGCTGGAAACCTAATTATGGTTCCCTGGAATACCACACACGGGACCTAAATCAAATATGGTCCTGAAGGTGTGTGGGGATGTAAGGGAAAAGAGTTATAAAAGATTGTCAGACCAACCCTTAGCTGGGACATGAATGATGACAGAAGGGAGGAAGTCTCATTACCATCAAATCCACTTATGTCGCTCTCAACTTATTCTTCTCTTCATCTTTATTTCTAACGGTCAACGTAAGGTTGTACATCAGCCCTGGGGGGTGTTTTGTTATATGTATCTATTTTTGTATTTCTACGCTTATGCTTGGATTTGTGTGGATTTTAAGTAAAATCTTCATGTTTCTATTTGTGTGATTCACCAATCTTACTGAACAATAATCTTACATAGCCACCTCAGTTAAAAAATAAAAGTTATTAGTGACCTGTGCAACCTAAACTTATCAAAGGCTACAGGGCACATACATTACAGCTCATACGAGCATCGCATTCACTTCAGAATTTTAAGTCTGAGATTTTCTAAAGGGAACTAAGGGAGTTAGCCATCCAACTTCCATTGACTTTTACTAGCAGCTGTGCACCTCTCTCTTTTGGGAATCCCAGCCTTTAATGAGTCCTCAGAAGAAAGCACTGGGAGTTTTCTAATGTGAAGTTATGGTTTATTTTTTTTCTTATGACATGGCTGACATGAAAGACATCTAGAAAAAGAACAATGGTATCCTCTTGTGCGTTCACATGCAATTTAGCAAAATTACCTAAACAGTTTCCATTTCCAAAAAACTAAAAGATTAATCAATTTACAACTTCATTGTTTATGAACTCCCGCATTGGGAACTTGATCTCAATTGTATTACTGAGTAGTGTTGTGATAGGATTGTTAACAAGAGTAGAGGCAGGGCCGGCTCCAGGCACCAGCCGACCAACCACGTGCTTGGGGCGGCACCTTGTAAATGACAGCCAATGTTCGGGTGGCAGGGTGGTGCTCGGTTTCTTTTTTTCTTTTGGTTCAGCAGGGCGGAGCTCAAGGTTTTTTTGTTTGTTTGTTTCAGCGGGGCAGGACGGCACTCGGGGCAGGGTTTGTTTCAGCGGAGCGGCGCTCGGGGGGGGTTGTTTCGGCGGGGCAGGGCGGTGCTGGGAGGGGGGTTCGTTTCGGCAGGGCAGGGCGGCACTTGGGGGGGTTCATTTCGGTGGGGCAGGGCGGCGCTCGGGGGAGGGTTATTTCAACAGAGTGGAGCTACTTTATTTTTGGGGGGGGGCCAGCAAAAAAGTTAGAGCCGGCCCTGAGTAGAGGCAGAATTAAACAAGCGATTAGTGTCCACTGTTGTATTCATACACTGAATATTCTGACTGGAGCTGCATATTTTGCCATCGGTATGTTCTGAATTAATTAGGGTGACATAATGTGTAAAAAATATTTGGACGCTTTCATTGCAAACTGTTAATGAAAAGTCTACAAATACTGCCAGGTTTTTTAAGTGTTCTCTTAGGCTATAGACTGTCAAAGGTTTGATAAGCACATTCCAGATTTTGAATGATGACAGGCCACCTACAGTTGATGCCATAAATCTAAAGTGAATTCTCTCTCTCGCTCTCTCTCTCTCTCTCTGAAAATAGCTAGCAAAAATATTGTGTGAAGCTAAAATTGTGACCAAAGAGCTTAATACAGAAATTCCAAATACTTGATCAAATCAATACAGTTATTAGCAGTATCAAACACCAACACTGGGAATATAAAAAATATGTCTAAGCTGTAAGGACCCAACACAAACTGTGATGAAGAAATTCTGCTCTCAGTTACTCAGGTGTAAATCTGGAGTAACTCAACTGACTTCAATGACAATACTTTGGGTTCAATCAGTGTAACTAATAACAGAATTTGTCCTGATATATCCATAGTTACCACTCTAGACTAAAAACAAATGTACGTGTAGTCCTTGACAGAGTTTGAGAGAACACCTACCTGCTGTCAGAATGATATTTACAACAAACATTTCTCTTTTTTATTATTAGTAAGCAGAGGCTGGAAGTCAGTAATCGTATTAATTCCACAGAAGAACATTATTTGACGAGTATCTAACATACATATAATGCATACTGAAACATGGACAGTTTACCACAGATTCGTTAATCAACATGAAAAATCTCACATGTGCTGTCTCCGATCTATGCTGAAGATCCACTTGCAAGACAGAGTCTCAAATGTTAACATCCTTGAAAGACCAAAACCAACTGGCATCAAGGTAATGATCATCAAAGCTCAGCTTAGCTGAACAGGTCATGTTATCAGAATGGGTGATAATAGACTCCCTAAAAAAGTTTTCTATGATAAACTGGAACTTGGAAATCACAGGTGGAGCAGAAAACAAAATGCTTGACGCCCTTAAGCAGAATTTCACCTCATGCTGCAGCAATATCGAAACTTTGAAGACACAGATAGATCTGAATAGAAAGTGGCTATCCATAAAGATTGTAAACACTTTGAGGAAGACAGCCATGAAAACTTGATCGAAAAAAGGACTAAGCCTCATGCCAAGTCTTTAGTGGGATCCTGCACGTTCCTGTGTGATATCTGTAGTGGAATGTTAAATTGTATTATACTGTTCAGGCACTAGGTGGCACTGTATGTAAAATACCTTATTTAAACTAACCTCAGCCATATCTGGCAGAGCATTAAACTTATTAAAAGATCTTATGATGAACGTCTCTGGTGTATATAAGCAAGCTCTGTGACCAGTCCATATCGGATACAGAAGAACATGACATGGTGGCATCAGTGGTATTAAGAACAGAGACAGAAGGAAAGTACTGTAGCAACGAAGGTTACAAACAGAAGGAACAAAGCAACAAAGATTGCAGGAAGAAGAACAGGAGTACTTGTGGCACCTTAGAGACTAACAAATTTATTAGAGCATAAGCTTTCGTGGACTACAGCCCACTTCTTCGGATGCATATAGAATGGAACATATAATGAGGAGATATATATACACACATACAGAGAGCATAAACAGATGGGAGTAGATTGCAGGGTCTCATCAACATGCTACTCTTCAATGCCCCAGAAAACTTCAGCTTTGACAAACATTCAGACTGGACAGACTAGAAACAAGATTTTGCATTGCTACAAAGCTCCACAAAGAAACTGATGATATACAGGTATATTCTTTAATTTATGCCATGAGAAAACAAACAGAGCATATTTTTAAATCCTTTTACTTTTACTGAAGACAATCACAAAGATGATTCTGAAAGGCTTCCGACTATGTTGATGCAAACTTCATACCTCAGAGAAATGGGGTTTATAAAAGAGCATGTTTTCACAAGAGAATTCAAGTACCAGGAGAAAATATTGAAAGTTTTATGAAAGCTCTGTACACTTTGGCTGAAAATTGTGATTCTGGGAATGCAAAATATAAAAATATCAAAAACAGGTTGGTTATTGGGTTAACAGATAAAAACCTTTCACAGCAGCTACAACTGAAGAGAGATTTAACCCTAATCCAGCTGTTCACAAGCTGTGGTTTGCAATCCCAAGTGGGGTCACACCATCAGCAGATGGGGTTTTAGTGATCCATATAGAGTGACCAGACAGCAAGTGTGAAAAATCGGGATGGGGGTGGGGGGGTAATAGGAGCCTATATAAGAAAAAGACCCAAAAATCGGGACTGTCCCTATAAAATTGGGACATCTGGTCACCCTAGATCCAAGGTATGCAGAAGATGCCATTTTGTTCTGCAGAGTGTGACATTATGGCACTCTGTGCCTTATAGCAGAATCCTAGAACCCACATATTCACCACTGTCATATAATTATGATGTATTTTGTACAAAGTATGCCTTGTGAGGTAAAAATCTTGATCTGCTGAATATAAATATCCTGTTGGATTGTATGTGCTATCATTTTATGGGAAGTTACGAAGTTTTGCTATGTGTGTATTACTGAAATACATTGTCAGGCTGGGAACACCCACAACCAGCCTTTCAGGTACAACAATGGAGAAGCCAGACAGTGTGGATGGTCCATTAAGGGGAATCCACACTACCAAGGACTATCACAGAATCTGTATACAATGAAGACTTCTCAGAGGGAGCATGTAGACAATGGACACTGTTTGAGTCACGTCATAGCGAAAGCTCTTTCCAGCAAGAAGGAGGACCCTATAAAGGAGGGCAAGTGACATCATCATTTAGCTTCACTCCCCCCACAACTCAACACCTTGAGACATGTCTGGAGAACAAAGACTGAACTGGGGAGGTGGTCCCAGGCTGAAGGGGATTTCCAGCCTGTGTATGAAAGATCTGTGACCTGCTTGTATTGTCTATCAGGGTAAGACACTGCTTGATTCAAATCCTGTCTAGTTTGTAGAACTCAGATTGCAATTTTACTTTTTATTTCTTGGGTAACCAGCTTTGATCCGTGGCTTACAAGCTATCTTTCTGTAGTTAATAACTCTGTTTTATATTTTACCTAAAACTGTGTGTTTTGCTTGAAGTGCTTGGGGAATTTGCTCAGTGTGCAAAAGCTGGTGCACATCCACTTTCCTTTATAGAAGTGGTGGATTGGGTAATAAACTTACACTGGTCAGTCTTCTGATCAGGGAAGGATGGTAAAGGCCTGGGATCCTAGACGGGGAAGATGGAGGAATTGGCTGAAGCCTCTCTATTGTTGGTTCATGAGTGGCTAGGAGAAGCATTCATATAACTCAGCTGGGTGTGTCCCAGCCTGTGGATATCTGTGTAAGTGCAGAACCTGGAGGCACTTGTGGCAACTTGCCACAACATCACAGTGTGAGAGGGAGCCCAAGTTGGTAAGACAGAGGCTCTGTGGTACCTCAGTTCCAGGTTGCACTTCAGGGAACCCATCACAGACATATGGGGAATGCAAGGTCTTGCTGTGTGGAGGACATCATTTTTCTCTTCAAAATGGCATCCTCCATCCTGTCTGGGTTCCCGGGGGGAAATAACTTAACAAACTTGAAATATCTGAACCTATCTTAGAAACTGTAAATAGACACATGAGTGTTAAAAGTTATCATAAAACCCCTGAGACAAGGAGATAGAACTTCCAGGCTAAGCGGGACAAATTTCAGCCTACATGCACAAGGTGTGGAAAAAGTCGTACCTCAAGAGATGGTGCATGTCCAGCCAGAGGCACACAGTGTGACAGTTTCACAAAATATGGACATTTTGCAGCTGTTTGCTGCATCAAAGTGATCAGGGAGTTGACTCATATTGCAGACAATCAAGAGCCATTGTTTCTGGGATTTATCACTTGTGATGATATAGAGTCTGCCTGGAAAGTGAAACTGAATATTTATGGCAAGACGCTTGCCTTTAAAATTGACTCAGGATATGACATCACAGGGACTTGTAATCACCTTCAGCCCATCCCAAACCTGACACAGCTCTGACCACCCTTGGAAGTCTCTGAACTTCATGGGCCAAGTCACCACAGAAACAACTTACAAAGACAAAAACTCTGCTTTCAGAGAACCACAGACCAACAGCCTTTTTAGCCTCAGTTTAGCAGCTGTGATGGGCCTAGAGAGAAAGATGGAAGAACTCGTAGGAATATTTGGTGACATTGGACTTTTAAAAGGAGATCCAGTACAAATCAGCTTAAGAGACAATGTTGAACCATACAGTGTATAAATACCTCTACCAGAGAGACTTTGGAAGAGTCTAGCTGTAGATGTATGCATATTCAGATGACATAATTTCCTGGTCATTGAGGAAAGAATCTACTCCAAGGTGGCCAGACATGATGAGAATAGCCAAATTGGATAGAAAGGCAAAAAGAGCCGTTCTAAAATTGTTCATAAGATGACACTCCGAGAACTGTCAGGACTAGAACCAGGTGACCATGTTCATGTCAAATTGTATGGAGTAAAAGAATGAATACCTCTAGCTGTCATAAAGAAAAGAACTCAGTGATGTGATCAAGAAGACTGACAGTGGAGAGTTCAACAGAAATTGAAAACATCTACAGTTTCTTCCTCAGAAAGAACAATCAACACCGCCAACTCTACAGATGCCAGATGCAGAACAAGATGACAGACAAGGATTACAAACCAACCGCAGCCAGTCACTGCAACTAATGGACAGCCAGATGACCAAGCTGTTACACATTTGGGTTGCATAATTAGAAAACCAGTATGTTTCAGAGACATTTAGACTGATACGTACTGAATTTCAAAGACAGTGTGATAGTGTAAATATTGTAAATGGTAGGAATGTATAACTTAAAGGGGGAGATTTAATAGAATGCTAACATGTATTGTACCGTATTTCAGTTGTCCTACCAGATTTATGTTGAGTTAAAAGAGGGTGGGTACAACACTGCACAGGCAACTCAGAGGCATCATATTTCCTTTCTGTAGTGACCCCTCCAGCAGCATTAATGGGCTCTGGAAGGTCAGGTAGTCAGCAGAGCTGGTCGGACATTTTTTACCAAAATGGTGTTTTTTGACCAAAAAAATACCTTTTTCATTTAAATCTAAACCTTTCAGAAGATGTGTGGATTTCAATTAAATTTTTTTTTAAAAAAAGCATTTTGACTTGTGTCAAAATTTTGATATTTTCCATACAAAATTTGATTTTTATTTCAAAATTAATTTTTGAAAGACATACATTTTTAAAAAGTTTACGAAGGTTGAAATCAGAATAAAAAGTTTTGATTGGCCCCCAAATGAATTTATTAATTATTTTCATTTTGGTGGAAATTTGTTGCATTTCAGAATGGAACAAGTTTCAAAATAATAGATTTTCCTGCCTAATGGAAAATCCAGTTCTTGCCATAATAGCCAGCCCATTTCTGTGGGAGGAAGAATTACTGTGAGGAAGTACTTTCAGGATAAGGGATAAAGCTGACTTATTAATATTCCAGAATAGTTTAATTTACAAAATATTTGTCATTTATGCAACTACAAATGCTCACGTGACCAGCTCCATAGGTGGTCAAATAATTGAAATCAAAGAAATAACCTTCCAAGGAAGTTATTAGGAATTTTCTGTCAGCTGGTAAATGATTTGTCAACAGTACTTTTGTTATTTGACCAGCTCTACTGAGGAGAAATGAAGACAAATGGAATTCTGGATATCACACCATTAGCTCAGCAATCCTTGCTGTACTTGACTGAACCTGAAATGTTACAGAGTTTGGCGTTCTATCCTCCTGAGGGGCTCTCACACCACTAAGCAAGCATAAAAACTGACTTTAGTGGGGCTGGAGGGAAATTTTTAGCTGTGGAATTCACAGGGTCCTGTATGCAACATACAAAACTGGCTCCCAAAAAGCTTTTAGCTACAGCACATCTTACATTAAAGTTTGTTCTATATTAGTGCTTTCAATTTACTTGTTCAAAAACATTTATAGAAAAAAAATCACATCAAATGAAACCCATCTTCAATGACTATTCAGGGACTGACAAAAACTAGACCTTTTCGTAAAGGTTGAGCAGAATCATACACAGTACGATGGGGCTATATTGGAGAAGACTCAAGGCAGGTTACCACCTTATGTATGTGCTCTCTTCTAAGACAATGTATTTTCTTCATTCAAACTTTAGTTAAACTGTGTTCTCCATTTATTGTATCACTTTATGGGTCTCGCAATGCTAACTGTGAGGTATCCCATGGCTTTACAATTGTTATCATTATTGTTTATTACATATATTGAATGCAGACAGTGTAGTTGCTACTGTAAAAGGCAACCGATAACACAGTTCCTCCTTTCCTGAGTGGGAGACATTGAATCCCCCTACACTAGGGCAGTTCTCCTGGGACCAGCCAACCTGACTTTAGGGCAACCCCAACACAAAAATGTGCTTAAATAGCACAATTGGGCACCCAAGGCCAGATTTTTTACGGTATTTAGGTGCCTAGCGAAAGTTTAAAAAACACCTACGTGTCTAACTTTATGATCACCGGGGTGAAATTCAAGTACGTGACAAAACTCCCATTGATTGCATTAGGGTCTGAATTACATCCCTGAAGAGAAGTGAATTCTTGATCTGTAATAGTCAAGGCAGAATTACCCAAAGGTTGAATTCTATAATGGCACTGCTGAGCATCTAATTCAGAATCAGGACACAGCCAAAATGACCCATTCAATTTCTCATTCATAAAAAGGCCTACATAGTAGCAAACCTTTATGTCTTAGGGTACATCTACACTACACGGGGGAGTCGATTTAAGATACGCAAATTCAGCTACGTGAATAGTGTAGCTGAATTCGGCGTATCGCAGCCGACTTACCCCGTTGTGAGGACGGCGGCAAAATCGACTTCTGCAGCTTCCCATCGGCGGCTCTTACTACCACCTCCGCTGGTGGAGTAAGAGCGCCGATTCGGGGATCGATTGTCGCGTCCCGATGGGACGCGATAAATCGATCCCCAAGAGGTCAATTTCTACCCGCCGATTCAGGCGGGTAGTATAGACCTAGCCTAAGTCTTTCTGCTGTTTCTAGTGATTCTTTCACCATCTTTTCAGGCTATGGCAAAAGAAGTTCTGAAATCCTTGGGTCGTCCAGGGGTTCCCGAGATAGTAAAGCACCGTACAAAATCTACAAATAAGTGTCCCAAGCAGTCTTCTTTGCTAGTCATCAAATTTCACAATTCAGTCTAAACAAAGAGTTATACCTTACGTTAGAGGGAATCATAATTGCATGACTTTCTTCTCACTGTAAAAATGCCCTACTTTAATTCTGACTGCATATTTTAATGAAATGTTATTTTCTTATGTGTTGTACAATAATAAAGAGATAAATAAAACCAAGCCAGGAATACACCCAATGGCTTATTCGTGCAGTTAAATTTAATGACAGCATTTCTCCACAGTTGTTATAGTTACAATGTGTATCATGTTTATTAATTCAAAATTTTACAATTTTAGCCTGTTTTTGTTTTAGATCTAATTTTATATCTGAATCAACACATTGAGCTATGAGAGATTATGTATCAAATAAGTTGATTTTAGCTGTAAACCTCAATCATAATATTCACTGGAAGTACAGTAGGCAGTTTAAGTTAGAATGATACCAGTCTACTGAAAAAGCCTTGGGGACAAAAACAGAAGAAAAAGAAATCTTCTATTATTTCATCCTTGTGAACAATGTGGGTTTTGTGTTATTAAAATTCAAATTAATTTTCTATTTTACAGGGAATGATGCAAGTTTGTAACTATTTATGTTAGACATGTCTCTGCCAACTGGACCATATTCAATAATGCAAAGACAACCTCTACCCCAGCAATGAACTCCTTGCACGCCCCCAGGTCCTCATTGAAGTCACTGGAATCCATGGAAGGACCTTAATTATAGGTGAAGCTGGTAACAAACCTTTTTTTAGATTGCCTCATATTTTCCATAACAAGAGGATTCTGGGGAACTTTTTTCTGACATGCCTTCACACCTCCATTGTTTGCAGCAGGCCTCTGATATTCAGCATAGGGAATCCCCCTTTGACCCACGAAATGCCATTCAGCTTTAGCCAAGATAGAAAGTATTTCCCATCTCTCACTTGAGTTCCTCAGGAAAATTTTAGCAGTCTGTTGAAAATTACTGCATATTCCAAGGCAATGCAATGCAAACCCAAACCAGCAGCATCCCTACTATGTACTATGAACACCAGTTTGCTGCTGGAGTAGAGGGAGCTACAGATTCAGGATAAGTCTGTGTACACTTGGAGAAAGGGGTGTGACTCCCAGTTTGAGCAGACATACTTGCGTTAGTTCTCATTCAGCTAGTGGTGCTGGAATGGGGGGAGGGTGTGGCCCTCCCACCTTTTGAAAGTGGCCGGGCCTGGCCATCCACTTTTCCCCATGGCGGACCCCGCCTCCTTCTCCTCCTCTTCCCCCCACTTCTCCCTGAGGCCTCACCCCTCAGCCAGCCAACAGCTGGTGGAACCTGGCCTGCGAGCCTGTGCATTTGTGGGAGCTGCACGGATCCCCCTCCTGGAGTGGTGGGGGGCCGAAAGCAACCCCCCGCCTATATCCCTGCCCCCCGAGCTGCCTTGCCCAGTCCAGGACAGGTGGAGGTGCAGGGTCCACGCCAGCTCCCCACAGCTGCCTGCGCGGCTCTTACCCCGATCCAACCTGGCTCTGGTCGAGGAGTGGAGTCTCAGAGCTACAGCCCAGCCATGGTTAAAGCTGCACGGCCAGCTGTGGGGAGCGGTGGCAGACCCTCCACCTTCCTGTGGTTTGGGGGGCCCCGAGAGCAGCCCCTGGGTTCGTGTCCTCATCCCCTGGGCTCCCCCCCCCAGGGCAGGTGGAAGGTGTATGCTGTGGCTCACCACAGCTGACCATATGGCTCTTACCAGGGCCAGCTGCAGCTCTGAGGCCCTGCCCCTCAGCCAGAGCCGCATTGGGCGGGGGTAAGAGCCGCGCAGACAGCTGTGGGGGAGCCTGGTTCCCTCCACCTGTCCTGGGCAGGGGATCTGGGGGACAGGGACACAAGCAGTGGTCTGCTTTTAGCCCCCCACCATCCTGGGCGGGGGGTCTACACGCCTCCCACAAATGTCCAGGCTCCTTCCAGCTTACGGCTTAGCCAGGGGTGGGGTCTCCGGGGGAAGAGGAGGGATAGGGGCAGCGCCTCAGGGGAAGAGGCAGGGCCTTGGGGGAAGAGTAGGAGCCTTGTGGTAAAGGGGCAGGGTGGGGGAAGGGCTTTGGGGGGAAGGATAGGGGGATGTGGCCTCGGGGAGGCAGGGGCTCATGGCCCCTCCAATTTTAGTTAGTGTACTAAAAATAGTAGTGTAGCCACAGTAGCATGGTCAGCTGCAAGGGCTACTCCTGGGGAAATTCTGTGCCACTGTGCACAGGGCCATCCCTAGGGGGTGTGGAGCCTGGGATATAGGAGCCAAGTTTCTATCTGCTGGAGGGGTGCTCCCCCTGGCTCCACCCGCTCCACCTCTTCCCCCAATGCCCCGCCCCACCCCATCTCTTCCTACCCCCGCTCCACCCCCAATCCCACCTCTTCCTGCCAAGTTCCACCCCTACCTCCGAGCGCACTGCACCCTCACTCCTCTCCCCTCCCCCTCTTCCAGTGCCTCCAGATGCCGTGAAACAGGTTATCAGCGGAAGGTGCTGGGAGGGAGGGACAGGCCCTGATCTGTGGGGCCCATCAGTGGGCAGGAGGCACTGGGAGAAGGGGGAAGTTGGTAAAGGGGCTCCTCCTTGCCCCCCCCGCCCACCCACCTCCCGTCTTACCTCCCCACCTGCCTCCTCACGAAGCATTAGGCCCCCCAAAGCACAGGGCCCGGGGTGGTTGCCCTGATTTGCTGTACCCTAGGGATGGCTCTGACTGCACATGTGCAAAATGTAGGTCCCCTGCAGATTTCTTTCTGACAGGGAAGCCAAGGGAAACCACAAAAGAGGTCAAGCAACCATCCCTAGCAATATGTTTCGGGTTCCCAGGGCAGCTGGCAGAGAGGTAAATCACTGTGGGGAAGGGGGCAGGATGAGGAAGACCCGGCTGGTGGCTCCTACACAAAGCCAGGCTTAGCTGCTAGTCCTGGCTGGGCTGTGGAGGACGGGAATTCCTCTCCCTCTGCATGGCAGCCGGGGCTGAGTCAGAGCCACCCCCAGATTTCTCTCCCGGATGTAGGAAGCTCTGCAAACTCTCCCTCTCCCCCTGCACTTCCTGTATGCTCCTCAACTGCAGGGTAAGGGATCACTGTACAGAGAGTTGCTTCCTCATACGCCCAATCCCCGTGCATCCAGATCCCCTCATACCCAGACCATCCCGTTGAGCCTCACCCTCCCGGACTCAGAACCCCTTCCCCCAATGAGCCCGATTCCCCCTGCACCTGGACCACCCTGTCAAGTCATCTGCACTCAGATCCCCACTCTACCAAGTCCCAACCAGCTGCACCTGGAACCCCACCTCATTGAATCCCACTCCCCCAGCATCTGCCCCCCCACTGAGTCCCCAACACCCAGACCCCCTGACAAGCTCTATTCCCCGCACACTCCTGCTGAGCCCCAACCACCTTCACCTGAATCCACCTGCAGAGTCCCCTTACCATTGCACCAAGAACCCCCCAACAAGCCCCTGTGCATCCAGATCCCCCCCACACCCAGATGCGCCACTGAGCCACCCACACCCAGATTGCCCCACACAGAACCCTCTCAACCCACACCTGAATCCCCCCCACACTAAGCCCCTCCACCCTTGGATTCTGCCTTGCTGAGCCTGCCTGCCCACACCTGTCACGGAGCGGCAGGGCCCTGGGGTGTTTCTGGGGCAGGCCCAGGCCATGCACTGTGTCAGGGTTGGGTGCAGCCTCACCATTGAGTCTGTGTCCTGGGAGGGGTGGGGAGGAACTTCACGGTGCTCTCCCACCTCTGTGCAGCTGGTGGCCTGTGCTCCCCAGTGCCATGCTGGAGCCTCCACATTTATTTGACAAATAAAATTTGCAGAATTTTAAAATATTGTGCCCAGAATTTTTATTTTTTTGGCACAGAATGCCAAAAGGAGTAATGGGTTAGCCACCCCGAGTACATACCCGCCAGGTGCAGGGGGTACATACGCAGAGCGGCTAGCCCATGCTTCCATTTACTGCTGCTCATACTACTGTGACTACACTATTGTTTTCATCACACTAGCTCAAACATGAGTATGTCTACTGGAGCTGGGAGTCATATGTCTAACTCCAAGTATAGACAGCATGTCGCCCATTTACTACCACCCCAGGGCCCTGGCAAGGAGAAAGAGACAGTCAGACGAAGCTGGTCCTTCCCCTAACTATTCCGTTGACTCAGCACCACAACCCCCACCCTAAGGGCAAGAGCATTCTTCTTATGCCAGCTAATGTTGTTTGTTCTCTAGTGCTAGCAGTAGCAGTCAATACTGCAATGTTGAAAGTTCAGGGGGCAAACCATGCTGATGATTCAAGTGGGGTTGTTACAGTTGTATATAATTTCATTTAATAAAAGGTAGAAACTACAAACAAACAAAGCCTACACATCAGGTTACAAAAATCAAGCACTCAAAAGTTGCCGTGCAGCCATAATTCACCCTGTCCTGCACCTACCCCCCGTGCATATGCATTACACTCTTTAATTACAGTCTTTAATTGCATGATCACATACTCTTTTTTCTTACAGGACCCCTGCCTCAGTGCACAGGATGGACGCAAAAGGGGGCTTAATTAAAGTTGCACTGGCAACCATACATAGCATTGCGTTTGGCTTTGCAACCTTAACGTTATTTTAGAGTAGGTTTTTGGGGGGTGTCATTCATTTCTTCTTTTTTGATACTGCTGTATATTGTTATAAAATAGCTGAGGAGTCCTTATGGATCCTTTCTGGGACAATAAAGTTGTCTCTTTTCAGAAACTTGAGAAAATCCTGCTCTGGTGGTTTAAGCCCAGGAATGGAGACACTCTGCTGGGTGCTAATCATAGAATTGACATGGATTCCCTCTATGATCTCCGGTCATTTAGGCTGAGGCTTTCAAAGAGGCCTAAGGGAATCAACTCCCTTGGAATCAACACAAGTACCCAGCTCCCTTGAGTTCTTCTCCCCTTCTGTACAATGAGGCTGGTTGTTAGAGAGAGACCCCAGCCAAAATCTTGGAGCTGTGGACCCCCACACTTGGGGAATTTGGGCTGCAGATCTCAACTCTGTGGTTTAGATCATCCTCTGATTATTAAAGATGGTCAGAAACCAGAAAACTATTATTGTTTCTTGTTGGGTCTTTTTAATTTTTCGACCAACTCACAAGCTAGATAAAAAATAAGAGGGGCATTATGAAACATTTTGCAGATTTCACCACCATCCCATTTTTTTAATAGAGAATTTCAGATTCTATGACTAGCTCAACTTCTACAACTGAGCAAATACTGAAAAGGTACCACTAATATTCACATTTTAAAATGAGTTACCTTGGACTATGTTCACACTCCTTAGCGGGTCACTTTAGCAAATGAGTTTACAGGCAGGAATGTTCATCAAAATAGTGAATGTTGCAGAATATTTCCAGAAAACCTTATCATTTGAGGATTTTTGCCAGACACTTGCAAAGTTACATTCATTCATCTACAGAACAGAAACATACCTCTTCATCCAGTCAAAACAGCTAGAATCTTGATTACTCACATAACAAAATATTAATATCTAGCTCTTTCATCAATAAATTTCAAAGCTCTTTGCAAAGAGAACCACCCTCCCTCACACACACAACCCCAGAATAGCCCAGTGATTAGGACACTTTGTCTGGGATGTAAATCAGGCAAAATAGGGACTTGACCGTAGATAGCCCATCTCAGTGCCCTAATCACTGTGCTATTGGCTATTCTTGGGTGAGGGGGGTGTCTAATTTTTGTGAACATTTTCAAAAGCTCTCTGTTTTGTCCTAAAGCAGAACTGTTTTTTTTTTTTTTTTAAGTCTTGAAAAATTTGCCAGGATGGGAAAACCATTTCCCAACCAGCTCTCAAGGCAAGTACCATTATTCCCATTTTATAGCTGGGGAAATGGAGGCACAGAGAAGTGAAGTGACTTGCCCAAGGAGAGACAACAGGCTAGCAGCAGAGGGGAGAATAGAACCCAGGCCTTGTATATCCCAGCCCAGTGGATCACACACACTCTCAATTAACAGTTTGTTAACAAGATATAGACAAAGAACTATTTAATCATTTTGAACAATGAATACATTTGAAACATGCTATCCATAGACATTGTGCAAAATTAATTGACTAAATGGTTTGGATAACTTGTAGCAACCAGCTATGCTTAAGTACCTGACTTCAGCGAGAGCTTTGCCAGAGTACAAGGTACAGAATGAGCCCATTTTGGCATTCTGACCTGGGATTTTAATAGTGAACTAGCTATAGCTGTTTAGCACAGATGTTTCTTTAATTGTGATGCAGCACGTTAACAAATTCCACAATCACCATTGGAACACAGTGAATTTTCCAAATGTATCACAATTATAGAAACACCTGTGCTATAGAATGGCTAAAATTCTAATCAGAGGACTAGAAAAGAAACTGCAAGCCCATATGTTTAGGTGACGTTTCCATGGATACTACTGTCTTCCATCTGCAGTTTGCACACTGAGTTTCAGCAAGTGGCAAAATAAATTCTATCTATCTAGGGTTTTGAATAGCAGGACAGAGACCTTAGAGTGGACTTTGTATTCATTCAAGATGGGGCCAAAGGCAGAGGGTGGAGCAGCAGGGTTATATGCCCTGTGTTGCTAAGCAGATGAGTTGCTGCATTTTGTGTCAGGTGGAGCTTTTTTCAAGGCGTGTGGCTTCATTCACAGAATAATAAATTGCATCAATGAAGAATGGAGATCATGAATGCATGGATCCCTATGACCTGATTTGAGTACAAAATAACGGGACACAATCTTCTAGCCATGCACCGATGGAAGTAGGAATGTTTTGCCGCTATGGTTACCTGAGCAGCCAATAACATGGGGTCTGCTCATCATCCATCTATTGATTTTGGCAAATGATTGAGAAAGCCAGGGGATGGTGCAGTTTACATTTTATGTAAAAGAGATTCAGAGATGCACATCCTCTGTACACTGCTTGCACTTCACCCCATGTTGTCTCCCCACTTCAGCCAACAACTTCATATAGATGTTGAATGATATGGAGGTGAAGACTGAGGGAAGGGCTCTAGAGATGAAGGAACATCTACCGCAATGATACTGTGTATTCAGCAAAAAGAGACCCGACCCATTCCTGAGTGTTTCCATTCAGGGCTCATATTTCTTGGAGGTGGGAGAGGAGTATTTGGCAATCAATGGCATCAGCTACCATAATGAGGCTCAGCAAGATGAATACGGTTAGGTTTCCCTTGTCTATAGATAGGAAGAGGTTCTCCATCAGAGCAACAAGTATCTGTGCCATACCCAGGTCTGAAACCTGACTGAGGCAGTGACTATACTAGGGTGTGGATAGGAAGGGTGTTCTTAGTTCAGATTAGATATCTTAAATTAAAGATATCTTGAAGACAAGATAGTTTGCAGTTTTCACACAAGCTAGTAGGTTGTTAGTGGGTAGTTACTTTGATCTGCTGACTCACATGAAACCTGCAGACTTCCTTGTCCTCACTGTGTTTGCAGTGAAGTTACCTAGTGTTACTTATCCCTGTGTTACCTAATGTTAGTTAGTAAAGAACAACCCTTTTCTCCTTTCCCCCTAGTGAAGACAAGGCCTGAAAGGGTCCCAGAATACAGATGTGGGTGGCATTGGAGCAGGGCCAGCTCCAGGCACCAGCCTGGCAAGCAGGTGCTTGAGGCGGCTGCTCTGGAGAGGGGCGGCACATCCAGGTATTCGGCGGCAATTCGGCAGATGGTCCCTCACTCCCGCTGGGAGCAAAGGACCTCCCGCCAAATTGCCGCCACAGATCACGATCGCGGCTTTTTTTTTTTTTTTTTTTTGGCTGCTTGGGGCGGCCAAAACCCTGGAGCCGGTCCTGCACTGGAGACTAGTTTCTGCTAGTGTATATATTAGGTTGGGGATTAGATTTCTCTCTAGAGGTGTTGAAAATCTCTTTATTGATGATCTCAGTGCTATTATCACTCTAACAGATGTTTAATTAAACAATGAAACAAACCGTGACATTTGGGCCCAAATATAAAGAACCTGGACTCACTGACATGGCCTACGCTTCATTCCATTTTTTTCCAGTACATTATAAATAGGTTACTTGTATTTAGAGCTGAATTAAATGTATTTTGAAGCCAATAGGAGTTTTGCCTGAATAGAGACAGTAGGATTTGACTCTTTATAGTCACACAATTAAAAACTGTTTTTCTTTATCCTAGGCAAGTGATGACTGAGACACGCACAAAAAATCAGGAGAGAAAGTTAGCCAAATAAAAGAGGTAGAACTGAGACAACTAATAAGTGGTTATCCCAGAAGTGAAAATTCTGTTAGTAGCAAGTATAATTTCTAACATTAGTTTCACTTAAAAATTTCATAGCAGCCTTATAGTTCTGATTTAAAACAATGGGGTCAATTTCATCACTGCTTTAACTCCACGGAAATCAGTGGAGTTGTATCTTTTTTACACCAGGGATGAATTTGGCCTAGAAATTTTGTTTATAGAAAATAAAACTCATCACAGTACAGATATATGGACCTTAAGTTTTATATGTTGCACTGGTCGTTATCCAGGGCCTCTGTCTAGGCTTTAATTCCACTTGCTGACTATAACTTTTTGATTACATCTGTAATTCAGACAGGTTGATACCTAAATCTGATCATCTGCAACCACACAGAAGCTCAGTTTAAAAATAATTGGACCTTTAAGGGTTGATTTTCAAACAAGAGATGGGCCTGAACCTAAGCACCAGAGCTAAGTAACCCTCTGCCTCAGAACACTGGGGACATTTGGATTTCAAACCTATTCCAAATCCAAATTTTGTTATTTAGGCCCAACAAACATTGTATCTATAAACAGACTATTTGACAATCTATGTTAATAGAGATAAACAGACAGGAGAATGTTGCCTGATTTCAGGACATTAATATTATTGTTTATATAATATGGGTTATAGGAGCCGCCAATTAATCTGATCAGAAGATAATAAAGGTTCTTTTCCCAGAATCAGGCTACACAGAGTTTTGCAAGGACCCTTGGCATGTATGACAAGGACACTCACACTGAGAACAAGATACAGCCTTAAAGACTTTTATGGAGATAAATGGAATAATAATCAAAAGGAAAAGTAATCAATCAGAATTACAAAGGAAATAATATTGTTCTAGAGGTACATGTGTGATATACTATAAAACTTTCTAGATTAACTTACTGACCCCCTTCCTTGATAACCTGGTGGTAAGAGACAAAGGACCAACCTGGCCTCTGGCATGCCAAAGAGTCTGATGGTCCAGGTTTCTCAGTTCTCGAGTGGGAGGTGCAGAACTTAGGAGAAGCTAGAGAGCTAAAAGCTATAGAAAGATGATAGAGGCTAACTTAATGCCTGACTAAAACTAACTAACATGGTGGGTTGCTCCTCTGATAGACCCTGAGAACTATGTGCCCATCTTCCTTGTCCAAACAATTTCCTCACCCACAAAATATCAGGGCACGTTTACTCTATAGGCTTGCATGTTCATATGTATTAATGACTACTGGCTCAGTCTCATATCTGTCATTTCTGGCCTAACCAGTTATTTCCATGTTCTTTGTTGTGTATGTAGTAAGTTTAAAGAAGGCATGAACTTAGGTAGCCATCTATCTATGCCAAAGACCTAACTTGCTTTATCTCATCATTTTTCTAGGGTAAAGGTTCTGAACATACGTGTGCTAACTTGCTTTAGCGCAACATACAGGATGTGGCCTGTAGGTTCCTTGCATTATGGCCAAAAATACTCTGATACCAATCTGTAAATCTATCATAATAAAACAATCAAACCCATAAGCAAAGGTATATTACTAAGCATGGAGGCTAGCCCTATGGGCTACACATTAGAGATCAGCCCTCTATTAACAGTGAGAGACCAATGGGGAAAGGGTTCATGTAACATTTTGATAACTTGTCATAAAAGCACAAGGGAGGCAGATCCTCAACTGGGGTAAGTTGTCATAGCTCCAATAGGGCTATGGTAGTTTGCACCAGATGAAGAGATGCACCTAGATGATGTCATATTTTCCTAGGCTCAAAGTGCCCCGAAACGCATGTGTGAGTGCACATGCAGCCGTCAAGTTAGAACAGTAACACAAATTCCGGTCAATATTGTTCTTCTGTTGAAAGAAAGTCTCTTCGCTCAAATGATTTTTCTCCATACTTGTTTGTAAAAAGCCTATTTGAACCAGTTTACAGTCTACCTCCAATGCTGACAATGTCATAAATTAGGTTTGCAAGCACCATAAGGATCAGAAATACCAAGGGGACATAAAAAATTCATTTTTAAATATACTTTGCAGTTCATGCAGTTAGGTGCAACTTATTTTTTAAATTCCCTTTTCTATTCAGGATTCATTTTACTTGACATAAAAGTTCTTGTTTTATGCTTGTGGGAGTTGAGTCTTATAAATAATAGAATTTCACTTGTTTTGGCTTTCAGGAAAGGTGGGGATTGCAGTTTTATAAATTCCACTATGTATTCAGTTTTAAGCAAGATATACTTGGCCAAATTTAGCTCTGGTATAAACAGGTGTAGCAACACTGAATTCAGTAGGGTTGCACCTCTTGACACCTAGGCTGAATTTGGCCTAAATTGCTTAAATTCATGTCAGTAACTCTGTATTAGCAGCCTAGGATTATGATTTCTCAAGAAAGTACAATGGAACACTATAGCATGGTTCTTTGTTCTGAATTCTGTTTCTTCCCAGCTGCTGCTGGAACACTGGCATAGTGATAACACTGGGCAGCCTTATCCTTTATTTTAAATTCCTTGAAGACACAATGATCCTTCAACAAGTCTAGTCTGAAATCTGTGAACACGGAAAAAGTGGAAAAGCAATTCAGAAGTTATTACATACAACTGCTACAATGTTCATTGATGAACCTTGGGCCTGATCCCCGGCCAGTATAAATCAAGCCTAGCTCTGCTGAATCAATGGACAACAATATGAATGTATTATACAGACACTGCTTTGTGCCCATTGACAGTCCACTGACAGATTGAGAACATTAAAATGGTCTCACTTGCTCTTGTCTTTCCTTAGCAGCATCAGTATGGAAGCTGACTCCTTATTAGGACCCACTACTATGCCGCCTCTAGTTGTTCTGGAATCAATGGAGTGAGGCAAATTCAAGGGGTCATATCTGCAACTGGCGTAAACAGACAAGAGGAACCAAGTTAGCTCTAAACCATACCCTAGATCTGAACACATGGGTTTGGAGAAAGTTTGTATCTTAATCTGCATCTGAACTTGGCTCATTGTCTAATTGAAAAATCAAAGGGCTCTCTTTGGGTCTGGTCAGTAGACACACAAGGTCGCTGTTTTGTGCTGAATAAGTCTTCCATTTGGGGATAAAATAGCCAAGAAAGGGCTAGAGAAAGGAAGCATTTGCCTGGAAGCATGAGAGGATTCTAGGAGTTTTTCCAGAGAATGACATATAGAGTTCATCGACATGAGAAGTAAAATGCCATGAGTAAATGTTACTCTTTTTTTTTTTTTTTAAATAGAATGCAAACGGCAGAGAGTAGAAAACTCAGTTATCTGTGGATTTGTTTTGGCCAGTTCTATGAATCTGCTAAGGCTCCCAGGCTGGAGGTCCAGGAGGGCAATCCAATATCTAAAATAGGGCCATTCCCCAGTGGGGCACAATAATTTTTGAAACACACAAGTTAAGATATTGTGCAGCACCAGCTAAAGCAAACATCTAAGTCTCTCCTAAAAAGTGATCTTAACCTAGCAGTAATCCAAAGCAGCAGACTTCCAAAGTATTAGCAGGGAGACAATTTGCATATTAATGGTAGGGACCATCTAAAAGAAGACCATCTCCAAACAGAAGCCTATATTTTCATAAGTGACTGGTGATTTGGGGTTCCCTGACTGAGACAATTTAAAGTATAGATCTGATTTCCAAAACGTGATGAGCATTCCCCCCTAAAAATCAGGCCCCTTTTGAGACATCTCAAGTTGGACACAAAAAATTGGGCACTCCTGAAAATTTAGGCTCTAATGAGGTCAGAGTAGCATCTGGAAAATACATGTATAATGTTCTCATTTAAAGTACACTTTAAAAGTCTTTCTATAGTCCTCCAGGAATGTGTTTGATATTCTTGGAAATTCACTGTTCTTCTTAATTCCTATGAGAAGCAGAAAGGGCAGATGACTGAAGGGTGAAAGTAACTCTCATTTTAGCAAGGCATATTTTCATGAAAAGAATGCCATGCTGAGGAAAACATTAGAACAAGGGAAATAATACGTATTGTCATAATTACTTGACCTGTTCTGGCACCTCCTGTGCACACAAACAGATATACTTCACTGTGAAGAGGTTTGTGGTGGCAATTTTGGAGCAGTGCTGGCACAGAGGGATGGCTTGTCCTATAAAATATGTCAGTTTTGAAGAAAAGTAGACCTCATTGGTTAGCATCAAAAACATCTAGTCATACATCAGTAGGTACCATGCATTGTACACTGTGAGCCTGAGTGTAGGGAGGACAGAATGAACTGATACTGAAATCACCTCAGGTAGATCTACTGCCCTTGGTATTGACATGACTCCCAGCTCTCCTCTCACAGCTACATAGCAGTTACTCTGTGCCAAGTGACCTTTAGAACCAACCAAACAAAAGTGTTTTTATGGTCCCCGAAGAATCATTCCCTACCCTCAGGCCTAGTGAGTCAGGTGGCGAACTGTACTACTGTAGGGAAAGTCATAATGAAAACAAGGAACATCCTTAACTGTCTAATCTAGTAATTGAGCTAAATACAGGTCTGTCGCATCTTAGGCGCATTTAACATGTGCGATTTCAGCTTTATGCGGTCGGCAAAAACAAAAAACAAAACAAAACAAAAAGAGAAAAATAACAATTTAAATACTGTTTCTGTAGTGCGGACGATTCCGCCCGCCATTACACTCAATGTAATTTTGACTGTACGCGATTTTCACTTTAGGCGCTAACTGCGGAACGTAACCCCAGCATAAGATGAGACATACCTGTACTGGGGTTTACGTGGAAATATTCAAGCATGCATTTTAATTTTAAAGAACAACTGAAGGGAGCATTATAAAAGGGGAAAACAGCAATGTAGCTGCTTCTCTAATGTATGCATCTAGCATCTCTGATTAAAATTAATGGCATATTAACTTAATCATTTAACCCAAAAATTAGATACACCCCTTGGTATTTAATTTATGCAAATCCCATATTCTTGACCATACCAGGAGGGTCCAGATGTCAAGTCCCTTTTCAAAATTACTGGTTTGAAAAATATTGTTGATGTTATTTTGATAGACTCAGGCTTTCAGGAGGATTGAAAACTGCTTTAGATTATATTGCTTTGCTTAGATTCTTCAGCAACAGGTGCTACAGAAACAATTTACCTAACTACATACATCACGAAGGGAGGGTCTGTCCATCTCTGTACATGCACACATATACTTTACTTCTTGGCCTGTACTATTAAGGTCTTGATGGTATCTGAGGTTCCAGAATGCTAAGAATACTGTAGTAAACCCAGGGCATAATTGAGGGGCACAGTAATCTAAACTTTTTTTTTTTTGGCTGGCATTTTCAAAGAAGCTTAAGGGAGTTAGTTGCCCAAGATCCATTAAGATTCAATAGGAGCTGGGCACCTGCTGGCTCCTTTGAATATTCCTGCTTTAAACATTTAATTAAATAAAGGCACTTTCACAGAGAGTAGGTGTGTCCCCTGAAGTCTGGCCCCAGAACTATAAGAATTTGGGAAAGTTATTTTTGGTGTACTGACTTTTCTGGGCTTTGGTTAGTCATCTGCTGGCTGTAAATTTGCCAGTCCAGAAGTGCTGTTGGATTGAGAAATCTCAAAGAAATTAACTAAAGGCAATTAAATGCCATGTGTGTGTGTGTTCTGGGCTTACAAATTTCCCTTTCATTCTCCCTCAGGGAGGAGATGTTAATCAGTCTCTGATAAATAAGACTAATAATACAGATTTCATTTTCCTTTCGCCCTACTTAATAAAAATAGAACCTCCTCCGGAGCTTAACAGCAAACACATGAATATCTGGCTATAAACATTGTGTAGCCCCAGGCAGAGTTTTCCACCCCAAGCCTGAAGGCCAGGCAGCATGTATTGTCCCCCAGCAAGCCTCGAGAGCCTAAAACACTGGCGAGCTGGGCCTTGTAGCTCCCTTGATGCATCATTAAGTTGAGGTCTGAATCTAGTCACACTGACAGATTCCATCTTCACCCTCAGGACAATAAACCTTTGTGATGATCCAAAATTCACACTCTGAGATCTAACCAGTCTGATTCTGATTATCAAAATCATTCAAGCTTCATATCACAATCTTCCCAAGTTTGGGGAGGGGGGAGGAATCTTTCTCTCTCACACACACAGTTTTATTTTTGACCCATTTTGCTGGTTTGTGCCTACTAGCTATTCTGGTTTGTGTAGCAAATACAGATTCTTCACAAACTGATTAATAAAAAGTACATTTTCTTCCTTACCCCCATCTAAGCCCACCCACACTTCTTTTACAAAAAGCAGACCGAGATCTTGTTTCTTCACTCTGAGTTTTTTTGCAGCCTATCTGCTGTCAGCACCCATCTGCCTCTTCCCCATGTTGATTCCAACATTTTTATAGCTATGAGCCAAAGAAATATTGCTTGGGAAACATCATCTGGCTTGGCAAAACTTAATTTATTTATTAAAGGTCTAATCTAGATTCGATTTAGCTAACTTTTTAAAAAAAATGGAAGGAGAAACACCTGAAATAAAACAAAATATGCCCCAATATAATTTGGGGGTGGGAGTCGAACAAAATATTTTGTTTGACCAGAAACAAAAATTGGTGGCGGGTGGAAGGAGAGGAGGAGGGGAGGGTCATTTTGTTAAGGAAAACCAAAACCAAAACAAAAAAATCTTTTTCAGTTGATACCAAACTGATTTTTTTCCAGCTTGTTGGGTTCGGCCCCCTGAACTGAAGTCACTTATTTGCTCAGCTCTGATTTCAAGTTCTTTCTATGGCTGTAGTCTTACAGCATGCATTTGCCTTCCACTTGGCTATCCACTGGCTTTTTCAGTTCTCCTGAACTGAGATAAAGAACATTTGGTGGGTCATCATTTCTCCGATTTCCAATGTAACCAGTAGATCCAAGCAGTATAGTTCATTGACATACTCAAGGTCATAGGGTTGGGAGCAGGGGTGCTAGAACAATTTATACAGTGGGGGTGCTGAGAGCCATTGAACCAAACTGTAAACCCTGTATATAATGGAAATCACTTCAAGCCAGGGGGTGTGATAGCACCTCCCACACTCCTAGTTCCAGCACCTATGGTTGGGAGGGTCTGGATTAAGGAACAGGCTCCTACGCCCATGACTAGAGTCCCAGCTCCTAGGGTCACATGATGAGACCATAATCTTGGCTTTCATTTTAAAAAATACTTATGCTTCTAGTCCCCATAGTTGCAAAGAAAAAGTTGAAAGTGAGGCTTGAGTTGAACCAATGCAACAGGGTCTGCCCAAATCTGCAGAGAACCTGCAAAAATAGCTCAGAGAAGTGAGCTACCCCATGCATCTTACTGGGCTGTTATCTCTAAACCCCACCTCACTACCCAGAAAAGGGCTGCGGGTGTAGGTATAGGGTTGGGGCTCATTGCTGCCACTCCATCATAGATTTGCAGGGCGCGCGCGCACACACACACACACACACACACACACACACAATCCTGTGCTTAGCTGAGTGAGGACTAAGTCCTCTCTTCCAGAACAGACAATAGACCTCCTGAAGACAGAGAATGGAGACCCTGGTCTGCCCAAGAGAGGCAACAGCAGGTCTTAAACCAGCCCATCAGACAGTATGGGAAAGCAGTCCCTTCTGCTGCCACGCCAATGAAGGGCTTGCCATGGTGTGCAGGTGAGCATACGAGGCTCCATGTGCAGCTCATATTACCTTAATCCAAATATTGGGCTCAAGGAGCCTTCTCCCGTTCATACCCTGCATGTAGCATCAGGCACTCGCCACCCCATGCTTGCTTGAGAGAAAGCAGTTTCCCAAGAACTGATCAGGTGCTCAGCAGAGCACCTGTGTTAGTGGAGTAGCAATGGATAGTGGTCGCCCTTTTTGCAGAGGAGCTCTGGAAGGGACTGTATCCACTGGAGGCATGACTTCTCTTTTGCTTCCACTGGGTCAGTGTACCTCAGCATTGCCCCTCATTTGGGGCTGCCCTTAGCAGGAACTGTGCTCTTATTTATTACATACCTACATTGCCTCTGGCTGCACTCGGAAGGCTTTTACCATACATCATGTGTAAAATGTATTCTGTTACTCAAATAGGTATACACACATTCCCTGACACAATACCAGTTAATTCTCTTTTTTCCCATTGCAGTCAGCTTCTGCACTACACAGCCAGGGATCTGATACAGTCCATCTTCCTGATTACCCATGGTTCATGTCATTTCTCATTATTTTAAAATTACTTGCATAACTTTATAAGTTTTCATGGCACCTCCAAATCCAAGTCAGTGGATTTGCACTGGCATTTCCTTCACACCTGCTGCACATGGTCACTAGACTGCACAATCTGGGCTGAACTCTGAGGTTTCATTGACTTCATGGAGGATGTAAGGATCTCAGGAAATGGCCCAAAAGTTTGGTTTATGAGTGTCATGTTTTAAAGATAAGACGTAGGAAATAGATTGAAAGTGAACATCATTCTCCCTTCTAATTCTCCCTTTTCCACCTGTGTCCCCCAGTGCCCATCAAGGCTTTCTTCCTGCAGATCTATGACTGGAGCTCAAATGCAGCATTCCATGTGAAACCTATGGTCTGTATCTTAATTTGATCGAACGAACCACTGTCTCAGTGGGGTTTATGTGCTTGCTCTCTGTCTGAATGCCAATTTGGACTAGAATCTATTTATGTCCTTAATTCATACAAAAATGTCATTATTAAAAAAACCAAAACACACACACACACTTTTCTCCCAGGGCTCCTTCCAAGCTGATCTTGGCTCCTTTGTAATGATTTTAATTGACTGCTTTAGAACAGGACCGGAATAGAATGATCAGTGATGGTGGTGATTACACACTCACTGATTGCATGTAGGAACAGTCTTGTATTTGCTCATTTAATAAGGAAGCAATATATCGATACCAAAATGAGACAAAAACAAGTGTGATATGCAAAAATGGACGTCACAATGAGCCACCTGGTAAAGGCTCGTTACCCCTTCAAAGTGGAGGTTTCTAGCCTCATTTTCCTGTGATTGAGAGCTCCAGAATTTGCTTTGCTATGTCAGTTTTCAAATCAATAACTCCTTTTACTGGCAAGAGATACAGGAAGATCTATTTGGTAAAATATGGTATTGTTACTCGTTTTCACCTGAGCTGCTAGCCAAAAATTCATGGTCCAGTAGGTTTTTTTTCCAGTTAGAAGAAAGTGGTGAGTCTGTTTTGTTTGTTTTTGGGAGAGGGGGGGTTGAATACAGTTTTGTTTATTTACAAAGAATTTACAAAGTCCTGTGCCTCCAAACACAGAAGGAATCAAATAGCAGGAAACAGGTTATTTGTTCAGAGCCTCCGGAACACACTTTTCAGCCTGCACCCCGACACAAAAAACTTCTCCTCAGGCTTCTTGCAGGGTCATACATCATGCTTTCATTTTGTTGCTCCTTCAAGCTATCTGTGTCTCTCTTGTTCTCTCTATTCTGCCTTCCCTCACCTGCACACTGGCCAGGTCTACACTGCAGACCTATATTGGTATATCCATGTCGCTCAGATGAATTCCACACCCCTAAGCAACATAATTATACCGACCTAGGCTCCCCTCCCCATGTAGACAGTGCAAAGTCAACTGGAGAGCTTCTACCCCCTCTCAGTGAGGTGGAGTAACTATGCCAATGGGAGACTGTCTCCTGGTGGTGTAGGGAGAGTCTTCCCTTAAGCGCTGCAACTGCGTCGATGCAGCCTTTTAAGTGTCAAGCAGCCCACCCTTACCTGAACAATACACAACAAAGCCCATCCATGCACTCATTCCAAAACTCCTGGGTGAGGCTATCCTCATAGCTATTTAATTGATGGAC
Source organism: Trachemys scripta elegans (assembly GCF_013100865.1). Classification (NCBI taxonomy): domain Eukaryota; kingdom Metazoa; phylum Chordata; order Testudines; family Emydidae; genus Trachemys; species Trachemys scripta. Next base: position 23,451,410 of record NC_048301.1, read on the forward strand.
GTGTTCACACTTATCAATCTCAAAAAAGTTTTAACTCATCGCATATGGTTTAACCAGCTTATAACAATATTGTTTAGAGTCAGATTTTCAAAAGAAATCAGAATGCTCTTTTGAAAACGTAGGCCATGAATGTCATAATGATTGCTATTGGGTACTTCACACTTTTGGGGGGAAAAAAATAGCCCCAGCTGTGAATAAAAACAAAATAAAACAGATCTTGAGCTCTTTTGGAAATCTGGCTTTTCACATACATTCGCTTCTAGAGCCTTGGTCTGAAATAGCCTCAAATCAGATGACCTTCAGGAAGTGCAAGGCTTATTCCCCTTCCCCCTCCCCGCAGCATTTGAAAATGGAGAATTATAACTTTAATTGTAAGGATGTCGAATTGTTTGAAAGGTAGGTGGGGAATTTGTGGTAGGTCAGCTCAGAATGTTGTGTTTAGTATGCACTTTTAAGTTATGCACATTAAGGACACCTACCGCATGTGAATAGGCACCCTTTTAAGCATGTTTATAATTTTAAATAAAATAAGTAGCTTATATGGATAGGAACATTTTAAAAATACAGTTAAAATAAGTGGTTCACACTGAGTATTGAAACTAAATGTTCTTATACAGCACTTCTGTCATGGAGTTTTAAACAGGGGGTTTTGAGAAAAAAATCAGCAAGAGAAATGGATGGCATGTCATATTACTGATGCTTTTCACAAAGCTACAAGCTACACTCATATATAGACCTTTTTTTGAGTAACAAAAATGGGCAAATGCAAGAATGGATTTCCAGCTGGCTTCAGAAGTAGTCTAATTTCAGAATTTCTCAAATTTTGCTATGCCACAGAACCCATCCAGAGTACTTTTTAAGATCATGATCTAAAGATTAAAAATACCCCTTAAGATGTAGTAAGAGTCATAGCAAATATAGGGAGGGTCAATTGACCTCCAGTTTTGCAGACCCAGTTTTTCCCCTTACTTGCACCCATTTTGTAGACATATAATGCTGTTTGTACACAGAAATGGACTAATCCTGCACAGGACTGAGCAAACACACCTCCCACTGAAGCCAATGTCTATTTTACCAATTTAAGCCAATGGCAGGGACGGCTGTATGGTTTTTGCCGCCCCAAGCACGGCAGTCAGGCGGCTTTTGGCGGCACACCTGCGGGCGGTCCACTGGTCACGCAGATTCAGCGGCATAGACTCATAGACTTTAAGGTCAGAAGGGACCATTATGATCATCTAGTCTGACCTCTTGCACAACGCAGGCCACAGAATCTCACCCACCCACTCCTGTAATAAACCCCTAACCTATGTCTGAGTTATTGAAGTCCTCAAATCGTGGTTTAAAGACCTGAAGGTGCAGAGAATCCTCCAGCAAGTGACCTGTGCCCCATGCTGCAGAGGAAGGCGAAAAACCTCCAGGGCCTCTGCCAATCTGCCCTGGAGGAAAATTCCTTCCCGACCCCAAATATGGCGATTAGCTAAACCCTGAGCATGTGGGCAAGACTCACCAGCCAGCACCCAGGAAAGAATTCTCTGTAGTAACTCAGAGCCCACCCCATCAACATCCCATCACAGGCCGGCGGGAGGTTCGCCATTGCCGTGCCTTCAGCATCCCCACCGCCGAATTGCAGCCGAAACTGCGGGATCAGCGGACCTCCCGCAGGCATGCCGTCGAACGCAGCCTGACTGCGCTGGTGCCTGAAACTGCCCCTGCAATGCCCAAACTCCAGTTGCCTTGAATTGGGCACTTTCCCAGTTTTCAGTGCTCAGCAGCTGCTCGGCACCTTTCAGGATAAGGCCAAAAATGAGCAACTGGGCTTGACTGACGGGCAGAAATGACTCTGCATCAGCAAAATGGGTATGTGCAGGTGAATGCGAGAGCATAGAATTGGAGGTTGGGGCTGACCATTTGGCCTGGAAGATATTAATATTCTTTATTTATGCAGAAGCAACACATGACTCTTGATAGGGGAGGGCACCATTTAAAGGTTCGGGGGGGTCACATGACTACCCCACGCATCACCTCTGGTCCCTTTCCCATTCCCCCTGCGCTTCCCAGACCTGCTCCAAGCCAGCACCACCTTGCCCCCACTCCTCTCACAGCTCCTTTCCCACTTCTCCCATCACTGAGAGAGTGGTGCAGGCCAGAGCAGGCTTCAGCCACCTACTGCCAAGCATCGGTAACGGCGATTGCGAGCAAGGAAGGGACAGGACTCAGCAGGCTTCCCTATTCCCCCTCTGGTTAAGCTGAGCTGCCAGCCCAGTCTCTCTTCCCTGCTCCGTGTGCCACCCAGTGGTGCCTAGTAGGAGCACTAGGTGCTGGTGCCTTTCCCAGGCACATCCCCCTCAGCCACACTCAGCCTGACTCCCAACCTGGTAGAAATCAGGGGGGCACGTGACCCCATGTGCCCCCCCACGCATCACCTCTGATTGGCTGTAAAAAAAATTGCCAAACTATAGCTGAACAGACCGAGAAATGGTGACTCCAGTGCTAATTCTGGGATACCCGTTCCAAAAATACTTTAAAAGAAGTATTGCTTGGCATGTTCCTTGCCAATTCTGAGATGCATATTCTTCTAGCGTCACTGAAAATAAAGTTAGGTTCATATTACTAACCAGGGGAGAAAAACAAATGGGGAAAGAATGACTAACGAGGCAAGATGCTCATCCTGCTAATTTGATCTGTAAAAGAGCATGGAGAGAATTAGCGCAATTTCACTACTTTTCTCTTATTTTTAGCAACAGTTCAATGGACAAATGGGCCCCCAGGTCTGTGGCAGTGGAGTCGGTGTCCCTATTCTCAAGCGGCTCCCCGCACTGCAGTCCCGGGGGGATGGGGCAGAGGCAGAGCAACTGCCTCTTTACAGATGCTGTGGTCTTTTTAAGAAGATGGTGGGGGAGGAATAAAGAAGAGCACCATGGAGAAGAAGTGACCCCCCCAATTCTTAAGAAATCATCATCCCCATGTTTAGATTAAGTATTTCAATTGCAGCAGCATGCAACAGTAGTGTGCATTCATCAAGAAGTGCCGCTACATGGATGGCAACACTACGGGCACCAAAAGCTTCGGTGGCGTGATATAATTTCCAATGATGGACATAGACTGACTGTCCAGCCAGACCATCTTAAGGACTGACCTGAAGACGGTTGCAGGGGGTGTGCTTGACCTGTAAAGAGGCTACGTATCTTTGGGATTCACCAGGATGATTATGAGCACCAGCTGAAGACGGTCCTTGCCCTGAATAGCGCCCATCACATCAGTGTTTGCACAGATTTATCCCGCTACTTACACTGCAATCTTCAGAGTTGGTTTAGCTCACAAGGATACCTTTCGATGGTCCACTGCTATTGCATCTTCACATTTCCCCATTTCCCCCATTCACCTCCCAGCACCGTTTCTTGTCCTATTGATGAGAAACTATGGCCTGCTCGTCCATCCTGGCTTACAGATGTGCTGCTAGACTTGCTTAATTAGCATATTCAAATCACTGTTTTTGACCTCATTCCCATACAAGCCACCCGTTCACCATTTCTGTTTCTATAGATCCCCACTTACATCTTAAAAAGAAAACACACACACCCCAACGTAGGTTTGGTTCCTTGCCAAATGTTTTCATGCAACATAAAAAGCATCTTTCAGCCTCCATGTCAGTGTTCTTCCATACCTCCTCAACTCCAAATATTACATCTGCTGCTATAAAAATCATTCTTTCTACATTTCTAAGCTAGTCCTCAGAATTGCTTCACCTCTTTGTGCCCACCCATCAATTAAGTTTTACATCATAAATAAAGCATCCATTGGCTCCAAGCAACTCTTATTTCAATGCCTGGCAGTCATGAGCCTCCTGCAGACTTAGGGGGGGGCACAGCTTCTGCCCTGTGCCCCTAAGTATCTGATGCCCCACTCCCCACACACAAACCCTCACTCAATCCTCATTCAGGCAAAAGTTCCAACTGACATCTGTCCGTTTGTCTCTCTCAGCAGGAGTCAATGTAAAGACAAGCTCTCTAAGGTCTACTATTATGAATCCTTAGTACATTTCTATTTAACAGTATTTGGTATACGGGGACTTCAATCTCAAAGCTGTTTAATCTGATTGCAACTGTGGCAGCATGGCATGGGGAAGAGATCAACAGAAGCTCTTGAACTCTATCCCTCTCATGATAAAAATGAAGGGGCTGCTGGCAGAGTGCTGTCTGTATAGGCCCCTTTCCTTTGGAATGCTCTGCATCTCCAAGGGCTGAAATAACCCAAATGTGCTGACCTTCTGGAACATACTGTAAAGCCAACCGGTTTGAATGGGCATTGGCAACATGGGGTAGCATGGCTGTAATCAGAGCCAGATGTTGATTTAGAACTTCTGGGCAAGATTCTTTCCTGTGCCTAAGCTCCACACTCTGCAGGAGGTGGAGGTGAGAGAGAAGCTGGTTATAGCTGTTTGATTCTCAGTCCAGATCCAACCTTGATTACACTTAGAGAAACCTCCAGGCTGCTCTAAATTGCACCATTGGTATAGGCTTGGCACAGTGGAATTCTGGTCTGCCACATGACCCCCAACCCACCCACATAGCCTCTATGCTGGGCTGTGAGTGAAGATGCACAGGCACAGGGCCCAGCTGCAGCCCACTTGCCTAGCAGAATTTGTTTCAGTCACGGGAGAGCTTCCTGCCAGTTTATTTACCAGCTGAGCAGCACAAATAGGCTGTAAAGCAGAGATTCTGCCCTTATGATTCTTACTTAGGCCTTGACTGTGCCTATTAACCCAGACCCTGAGTAGGGGGAAGTGTCGAGTTACAATACCCCAGGAGCAAGACCAGAAAGTGTACCTCAGCTAGGTAAGGCCTCTCCAGTGCTGCTCCTTGGTAATGGTGGTGGTGTGGATCGTTGGGTGAGAATGGACACGCTTGGGTCCAAGACACTCAGGTTATTAATTCAAACCTTTATTTTAACCAAAAACATTCCTTTCCAATACAATTACTGTGAAAATAAGAACAACAGACATGCAGAAAACAATAAGGAGCAGGAGCAGCAGAGGGTCATGATGGATTTCTCCTACGAAACTCTGACTACCCCTTACACGCTATCACATTTTATTACATGTTCAAATTACATATTCATTAGTTCTCTTCCAATCACTATTCAGTATCATAAATATTAAGTATCTTATAAAACGAGGAGCCCTTGTTAGTTTATTTGTTAGTCTCTAAGGTGCCACAAGGATTCCTCGTTTGTTTTGCTGATACAGACTCACTCGTCTACCACTCTGAAATAAGTATCTTATTTAACTCATAATATCTACACATGAAATGTAATTGGCATAATCTTTTGCTGTCCAAGCTATTTCCATGTCATTATTCCTTTTTTCTGATTGGTTTATTACCACTGATTATGCACTAATTGTGTACATCTGACCAGGTCTCTGTGACATGTTTCTCTGCACAGGAACTTTTTGCCTGTTTTTCTCTAATTGGCTCTTGGCAGCACATTTGGAGATCTTCAATTTAAACACATCCTCTGTCTTATACAGCTGTTACAAACAAGTTTACTGAATAACAAGATCACTTAAGATAACATTTTGCTCATGTCAAGCAACCTGCAAATTAGGCCAAATATTGTCTTGGTATGTCCAAACTTATGCATGATCATTATAACAATTCTCACCAGGGTCATCAATCCGCTCCATCCATTAGAATGGAGCTAAATGCTTCCCATTGCCACCAGCATATCACCCCTTCTCCATAGGTCAGTGCAAGAGGGCCTTCATTCTGTCTTGATTCCCCTTCCCACTGATCCCCCATTTTTACCAGCTTGCTTCCTTCAGTGAGGGCAGGGATTCGTATAATAAAATATCAATGTGCTGCTGAAAGTAAGGAAGAGGGTTAATGGGGCTTCTGACTCACAACTATGTGGATGAGCAAGGGCACCTCACGGTCTATCCTTTTGCACACCAACCTGCAAGCCCATAGCAGTCTGCAAAGACAGCAACATTTGGATGTCATTTTGCACTAGGTATTGGAGTTAATTTTCCTATTCAGTGACTCTGTCATTTTGTAAAATGTGCATAATATGCAACCTCATTTATTATAAAAAAGAGAGTAGGCAGATTAAAAAGGGGGGGCAGAGTCATCTTAGTTAGCATTTCGTGGCAAAAGAAAACCTTCAAGTGTTTGTGAATCATTCCTTAGCTAATCATACTCTGCTAGATATCATAAAGAAAACAATTTAGATGTTTGTTCTTTGGAGCATCATGAATATTAATGGAAGAACAATATAATTTGCCCATTATTGGAACTGAACAGCTCTTTCCCGTTAAAAAGCTTGTATAAAGCTAAAATATTGCTTTCAGAGGATTCAAGATACTATACTAATCTGGGCCAGATATGGACATGGGTGGTGCATTAACCTCCCAGCCCTGCCCCTTCCATCCGAGGCCCTGCCTCACTCCTTCTGCCGCCCTGCATCATGGCCAGAGAAGCCCCAGTCAAAATGCCCTGACCCCCGGGCTGCCAGCCAGCCCCGAGCACTGGCCTAACCCCTAAGACACCCCTGGCTGCTCCTGGGCCACTGGCCAGCCCAAGCCACCCCGGGTCCAAGTCCCGCAATGGCCCAAGCCTCGAGCTCCAGGCTGCTGGCCCAAGCTGAGCCCCCACCGGCTTCTGGGGAGAGGGAGAGCAAGGGTGGGGCCTCAAGCTGGAGTGTGTGCGAGGGCCACAGCCTGGGTTAGGGGAGGGTATGATACCCACTGCCCATGGACATACATATAGAGACAGACCATAATATTGGTTAATACTTTGGAGACCAAATTCAATTTTAAAAATAAAATATCAGTGATCACTTCTGATGTCAGTAGATACTGACCAAGTCATGTAATAGGGGTAATTATATTTGGCACCCTGTCCCAGGCCATGAGAATGTGGCCAGGAAATAAAGTTTGGGTCCAAGATTTTCAAAAAAATGGCTAGTGATTTTGAGTGTCCCAACCTGTGACACATTTAAAGGTGCCTGATTTTCAGATAGAACAGAGAATATTGCAAAGTATGTGATAGCTGAGATGGGGGAAAGGAGTGTATCTTTCATCATATGTCACTTAGAAATGGAATTTAACCAGTCCTGTGTCTTAACCACAAATAGACTGCATCTTCATGAAGAGATCAGAACAGCCCTGGGTTTTTTTTTACCAGTCAGATTTATCCCTGATTTGCAGAAGTGCTACATACTCCTGCTGCAAATGAAGTCAATGGGGGATATGCTTGAACCACATAGAGTGCTATATAACACTAAGTACTCTGAAAAATCAAGTCCTGGGCATCTCAAGTTGGGCACTCAAAACGAGTGAATACTTCTAGCCTTAGTTTCTCTGTGCCTCAGCTCCGATTTTACATATACTATAGTAATGAGCACAACAGAAAAGCCTCTGAGGAAATTAATTCGGTCTTCAGAGCAGGGTTTGAATAAGGCCTGGCCCATGCATTCAACAATGGGGAAAAAACAAAATAATGAATAGCTGTTCATTAAGTGAGCACCATCCATCTTGTGCACTGAATGAGGCAGGGTTCCTATGGAAAAACATGGTATGTGATCATATAATTAAAGACCACATCATAATGCATACACACAAGGGGGCCAAATTAATTCTGGCATTTCCTAACTTTTGAGTCTTTGACTCAGCAACCTTAATAATGTTCTTTTAGCCAGAGTATTAAACAAAACAACAACAACAAAAACCAGGAAGTTACACACAAACTGAAGACAAAAAACAAAAGCAGAAATTCCATCATGTAGCACATATTGACAACCACATGGTTCATCAGCAGTGTTGGAACCTTGAGATCCATCACACAGACCTCTGCCACTTAAGCAAATAGAGTAACTGATAGTAATAATAGGTTGTCATCCTCTTTGTGACCAGCACTAGAAGGTAATGGGACACTTTGCCAGTGAGTTTCACATATCTTTGGGATTCCATTCCAGATTCCGGATGGAATGTGCTGACACAAAGGCCACTACTCTCCCAAATCTCAAATCTCTGCTCCAAAGCATAGGAGTGTTCAAGCTGTTAAAAGAAAAAGGCCACTAGAAAGTTTTAATATGGGCAAAAATGGAAGCTGTAACCAGAGGTTCTTCAAGATATCTGACCCATATCCATGTCCCACACACGGGAACACATGCACACCATGTACCTGGCTGGAGATTTTTAGCAAGCCGTGCCCGTTGGTCCATACATATGCAGTAGATCTCCTCATGCTCTGAACTGAGGGGTAGTGCAGACCAGCACCTCTCCATTCCCGTCTCTTACCACAAATCGAGTTATAATCTGCAGCAGAGGGGAAGGAGGGCCGGTAGTGGCATACAGATAGGGACCACACATCTTGAAGAACCTCCAATTACAGGTAAGTAACCTGCAATTCTTCTTTCAGTGATGGTCCCTATGTGTATATCACACATGGGAGATTAGCAAGCAGCAGTCAAACAGGAGCAGGGTGCAAGGATGCAGAAGTGATGGCTGACTGCAATACTGCTGCTCCCACAGCTGTTTGTGTAGAAGACTTGGCCAGACTCTAATGTCTTGTTAAGTTGTGTAAGTAGCTACAGGTAGCTGCTCTACATATCTCTAGTAGAGGTAAGTCTCTCAGAGATGCAGCAGAGGTTGTCTGCGCTCTGGTGGAATGAGCCCTCACCCCTTCCGGGGGAGGAATGCGGGCCAGTTGGTAGCAAAAGACAACATAGCCAGACACCCATTTAGAAAGTCTCTGCGCAGATATAGTTTGACCCATTGATCTCTCTTCAGTGGAAACAAATAGTTTAGGTGTCTAATTGCTTTTGTTCTTTGTAGATAAAAAGCCAGTGTTCTTTGGACATCAAGAGAACAAAGCTGTCTCTCCTCGTCAGAGGCATGCAGTTTTGGAAAAAATATTGGTAAGTGGATGGTAAGTGGCATGAGAAATTCAAATTACTTTAGGGATGAATTTCAGGTGGGGGCAAAGACATACCGTTTCTCTATGGAAAGTAGTATATGACAGGTCTGACATGAATGCTTCCAGGTCACTGACTCTTCTTGCTAATGCTATAGTGGCTAGGAAGGCATCTTTCATTGACAGATGTGAGAACAAACATGTGGCTAAAGATTCAAAGGGAGTTTTGGTGAGAGACAAAAGAATAAGACTGAGGTCCCATTGAAGTGTTGGCTTCACCAATGGTGGGAAGAATCTAATAAGTCCCATCAGGAATCTAGTCATCATGAGATGAATGAAGATAGTACTTTTTCATCCCCCTATCAATGACCAAGCTAAGTGCTGCTAAATGAACTCGTAGGGGACTAATAGAAAGATCCAATGTCTTAAGGGTAAGCAGATATTCTAAAATGGCAGGGATCCCAGTGAACTCTGGAGATAACTGGTGTTGTGACCAAGAGGAGAAGCGCTTCCACTTAGCTCAATAGCATCACCTGGTAGAATCCTTCCTGGTTTGGTTGTGGATGGATTGAATCATTCTGGAACATGAATGCTCTACATCTGATGCCCATCCAAATAACAGGCCTTGAGTTACAGTAGTCCCAGGTTGGGGTGCCTGAAGATGCTATTCTGTTGCATTAGCAGGTCCAGAAACAGTCAGATGATAATGGGGTGAAAATCTCAATAGGCCCATGAACCAGAACTGTCTCAGGCAGTTAGGCATGATGAGGATGACTCGAATCCTGTCATGAAAGATTTTCCATGGGGCCTGTTGTATTAGTGGGATGGGAGGGAAAGCATACCTGAGGTGATCCCTCCATGGTAACCGAAAGGCATCTCCCTTTGAGCCCTGCCTAGAGATCCTCTGAAGCAATACAGGAGACATTTTCACCTGTGAGGTGAAAAGATGCCAAATGAATAAAGACCTTGTTCAGGATGGAAGCTATGATTCTATGAATCCTGACTCTCCCATTCATGGTCCATGAAAAAAAAAATGTCCGCTGAGACTGTCTACTGTGTAGTTCTGTACACCTGGTAAGTATGCTGTGGAAAGAGTTATGTGATGACTGATATAGCAGTTCAAGAGGTTGACTTGCTTGACACACAGAGGGAGGACTTTTGTTCCCCCTTGCTTGTTTATATAGAAGACAGTCATCAGTCTGTCTGACATTATCTGGATATGTTGGGAGCAGATAAGTGGGAGGAAGGCATTGCAGGCCCGACAGACAGCTCTTAGTTTCCAGTAAATTGATATGCATCCTGGGCTCTTGAAGAGTCCAGATGCCTTGTGCAGTATGATCATCCATATGAACTCCCCAACCCAAGAGGGATGCATCAGTAATGATAGTCACCTCAGATGTAGGTGTGGGGGAAAGAGCTCCCACTCAAACTTTCTGTGCACCAGATGAAAGAGGCCATGGACAGAATTCCTATCTTGGCATTGATGTTGACTTTTTTCCTGGTGAGTAGATGGATGGGAGCCTGCCAAATGGCATCACATATGTGCATGAGGCCATGCGGCAGAAGAAGGAAATGATGCAGAACTTCCTGAGATTCTGAAAGGGAACCAGGAAGAGGTTTCTTGGTAGGGATTGACAGAATGACAGTAGTGAATAATTTTCAGCACCCATCTGTCTGTTGTTAAAGCACTTCAGTTGTGGGCAAATTGGGTATGATGGCCTCCAAAAAAAACTGAGGAGCAGGATGATGTGGCATCAATAAAGGGATGAAGGTCTTGATAGTTCCATCAAAATAAATTCTTGGTTGTGGGTTAGAGTGAGGCATGGCAGTGGATGGTATAAGAGCTGTATACCTGGGCCTTTGTACCCTCTGTTGTTTATGTGGTAGTTCTTGGGAGTTTTGGTGGTAAAATTGTTGAGGAGGTGGTCTTGCTCTTTATACCCTAGCCCCTAAGAGGAATCATCACAAGCTGGGATAGATACCAAGAGAACAAAGCATTATCCTTGAGTCCTTGAGAAAGGAGAGAGATTCATCCAGTCGTTTCATTGAACAGGTTAACTGAATCAAAGAGCAGATCTCTGCACCTCTCTAGGAAAACCTCAGGATTGTAACCAAGAATCTCTCTTCATGACAAAGGGTACAATCAACCCTCTGGATACAGAGTCTGCAACATCTACTGCAGCCTGGAGAGAGGAATAAAAACTCTGCCCCCTTAGATGCAACAAAGTAGCACTTCTCAGCCCTCTTTAGGGTGAGAGCACAAGAAGCATGAGTATGCCACACATTTCTAGCTGGAACCAGATGACCTCGTTGATTGGAAGTGCCACTTGACTAGGACCCAAGGGTTGCAAGATGTGCAGAAATCTATTTTGGGACTCCTGAACCTGTTACAGCTGATTCTGGAGCTCAGACACCACTCCTGATAGTGACTGTAGTCAAAAGGTAGAGCTGGTGAAGATGGGATAACGGCCTCATCTGGTAAAGTCAAAGAAATTGCTCCCAGAACTGTCAGATCTGGCTCAACTTTGGCTTCCGCATACTCTGATGAAGCCAGTTGGTGTTGACCACGAGATGGCAAGTAAGACTCATGTACTGATCCTGGGTGCCTGGTAGGGATTCCAAGGGCCCCAATAACTCAAGTATGAGTGATCAACAGGCTGACAAGGACCTCATGGAACTGGTTACCACCTGCCTCTTGAAAAGTCATATCTAGTCAGAGGACAGACCCCAATCTCTTAGGGCTTCTGTCCAGACCCATTTCTGTCCAATAGTGCAGGGGCTCTTCTGGAATCTCTGACTCATTGGATGAGAAAGCTGGAACCCAAACTAATGGCAGAACTGATGGTACCAATGGTTGGGTATCCAGACTCACAGGTGGGAGAGGAGAGCATCTCTGTGTCCTCTGAATAGCTTCCTCCTCTGGAGTAACTAAGTCTCAGAATAAAGGCAGACCTGAGGGGAGTGAGAACAGGGGAGAGCAAAAATGTCCTCCGGAGAGACACAGGTTTTGGACTGCCCCAGGGTACTGGATGAGTCAGTTGGTGGAACCGTTGGATCCGGAAACTCCCTGGTCACAGTGGAAGTCTGATCCCTCTAGTGCTGTGACAATGTTGGCACATGGTCTGATCTGGACGTCGAAGGGAGAGGAGATGGATGTCTATCTTTCAGTTTGCTTATCAGAACTGACTGATCCATGCTGCTTTGTGCAACTTAAAGAAATAGGCCTGAGTAAACCTCCTCTGTAGGACTCATGTGTGAAGACTCTCCCAACTTTGTAGGAGTCAGGGAGGGATCTCTTTTATTCAGGGCAGCTTTGGAAGAAGATTATTTTTCTCTATGCTTGTAAGAGTGCTCCTTACACTCATGAGAAGCCTTCCCATTATACTTGCAAACTTAGCCTTGACTCCTGATCTCATGTTCAGGAGGATCCTGCCTGTTGATTGAGGATGATGTACAGGAGGTCTCCCCAACCCAGATTTGATCGGGGCCTCATGACCTTCTCCATTAGATTGTTTTTTAAGTCTCAGCTCTTGACCCTCAAGTACTCTGGGAGGGAAGGAGGGGTAAATGCTTCACTTGGCCAAGATGTGAACCTCACTTAGGCAGTAGAGGCAGCACTGGGGTTGGCACTCACTGAAAAGGAGCGGGGGCAGGAAAAGCCATTCTTGAAGCCCAGGATTCTGGGCATAATCCTACCTTCCTGGGAAGATTTCACCAAGGCAGGGGTAAAAAACAACTAACTGACTAACTACACTAATATTTAAGACTAGGAGAGTAAAATACTAAAACTGTGTACAATATGTTTACAGATTGAATCAGTGGAAGGACAAAGTTGTGGATACAGAAGATTCCAACTCAGACCATGCAGAGGTAAAAAGGAACTGGAGAGGCTCTGGTCTACACTGCCCATTATACCCTCAGTTCAGAGCATGGGTGGAACAACCGAGCATACTTCTTACTAAAAATCTCCAGACTCAAGGGCATGCATACCCACATGGGGACCATCACTCAAAGAAGAACATCTTTCCCTCTAGTTTTGTTCTCAGAACCATTTTAGATCACCTAAAGTGTGGCAGAGCTATAAGTAAGTGAAACCAGAGTCTTATAATGGGAAGTGTCAATCAACCTTAATACTAATCGGTGGTGCTACCAGCTTTGCCAACAGCACTATATATTTGAGAACCAAGGAATTATTGCTGTTAAAGCAGAGATTACCTAGGCTACTGTATGTCAACTTAAATACAAAGCTTTAGGTGAGAATTCTGTTTTTGCTGCTGATGGTTAGAGGTAAGACTGGGCATTGCAGTTTTTCTATCTTAACAAATATTATATATAAAGTAACATCAAAATGTTTCTTCAAACCAACTGCCTGAAAACAAATATACGCCTCCTGTTCTACATAATGCCTTCACCACAGCATAGCAATTACCGTCAAGTTAATTCAGCTCTAAGAATCCAAGTGTTAGCATCGAGGAATGTATATAGTCCAATTTCTTTCTCCAGTGATATTGTGAAAGGGCCAACATAGCATTCTCTGCCAGTGTCAAAAAAAAAAAAAGAAAAGAAAAGACAGTCATAAATGAATAACAAAACATAAGATCTCTAATTGTACACTAGAGTATTGAGCTTTTAATGACAGCCCATGTTACAGAGCCAACCAGGAATAACTGGAACCTTTAAGTAGCTGCTCAGGACAATGTTTGCATACCAATGATATTTAATGTAGTAGTTCAAGAGATGCTATAATGACAGCATCAGAATTCAGGCTCCAGGGAATCCTCAATTTTGCTAGCGTGTAAATAATACATCACACCTACATGTTCTATAATAGATTACAGAAAAAAATTATAATTTCATATTTTCCAGATGTTTTCACCCACTGAGTTTTCTTGTGGTCATAGCACAAGCTTTCTCTGCCAACTCTGGGTTGAGGTGGAGCAGTCAGACAGGCAAAACTAATGCCATTTGGCCCTGCCTGAATGGTGAATACCAGCAACAAATGGCAAAAACATCATAGAACCATGGGCTAGCAGGGACTTCAAGGGTCATCTAGTCTAACTAATCCTGCCAAGGTGCCAAGGATTTGTTGTGTCTAAACCGTCCAAGACTGATGGCACTCCAGCCTCCTTTTGAAAACCTCCAGTGAAGGAGCTTCCATGACCTCCCAGGGCAATCTGTTTGTCCTAATCCTAAAACTTTTTGGTACCATCAGCATCTCCCAGCCAGGGCCGGCTCCAAGTTTTTTGCTGCCCCAAGCAAATATTTTTCCTGCGCCCCCCTAGCCCCGCCCCAACTGTGCCCCTTCCCCACCCCATTACAACCCCTTCTCCAAATCCCCGTCCCTGCCTCCTCCCCCGGGCGTGCCACATTTCCCCTCCTACCCCTCCCTCCCAGGCTTGTCTGGGAGGGAGGGGGGAGAAGCGGAGTGGTGGCGCGCTTGGGGGAGGAGGCGGAGGTGAGCTGGTGGGGGGAGCGGTTCCTCTGCCCCCCCCAGGGTTACTTCCTGTGGCCCTCCCTGAACCCCCCACCGCCACAGCTCACCTCCGCTCAGGGCCGGCTCCCAGCTTTTTGCACTCCAAGTTTAAAAAAAAAAAAAAAAAAGAAAGAAAAAAAAAGGAGCCAGAGTGCCGCCCCTTGGAAAGTGCCGCCCCAAGCACATGCTTGGACCTCTGGTGCTTAGAGCCAGCCCTGCTCCCAGCCAATCTAGAAGGGGAGCTAATAGCACTCTTCTTCAATCATCCCACAATAAGAGTCTGCCATAACATCTAGCCCACTTTTCCTGTACGTGTTAAGGCAAACTGAGGCCTGAGGCACACTGCAGCACAGGCCCCTCACGCTGCAGCTCCACCCTAAACTTTTGAGTGATGGTGACTCAGGGGCCCTCTCACCCCAGAGAAGCAGGATAAGTGGCATGAGCTTTCTTTTCCCTCCCAGGAGTAGCAGCAGGGCCCTCCTCCCCTCAAGGGAGTCAGGGCCAGTAATGTTAGTCAGCCGCGGGGATGAGAGGTCCCAGCACTCACCCAATCAGCCAGTACCTGCTTGGCTGGGTGGGTGGATGGATGGATAGATGGACAGACCAGCCTACTGCCTTCCTCTTCTCTCATAAGTCAGGGGGAGGGGGGAAGCTGCCCTGAACAGTGGGGTCTAGAGTTAACATCCCATTGAGATGAATGAGAGTTTATATAATAGCTGTTGTATGAGGCTGTCCACAGACTCAGGTAGATATCACTGCATCAATTACATTAAAGTCATATCACTGAGCTTTTCAACCCCAAGAAAGTCCAGGTGTTGATAACTCCACTTTCATGTAGCTCTTTTCCAGTCTTGCAAATAGCTTATTGTTTCAGTGTCATTGTAGGACTGTCAAGAATAAGAAAGATTAGTGCCCAGCTATGCATCTTGTATTGGATAAATAAAGCATGATCATTTGTAAATGCAAACTGAGAGCATGTATAGCCACTTTTGGTAAAGTTTTACAGCAAGCATAATCCCCTCCTAAGTGTCCTAGGATAAAATTCCACTCCCCTCCTGTTAGTTTTCAAACACTAGGGTTGCCAACTTTGTAATATATAAAAACTGGACACTCCAGCAGGAGTGCCAGAACCTCCCCTGCCATGCCCTGCCTCTGCCCCACCTTGTCCCTCTCCCCCCAAAGCCCCACCTCCACGCTCTGTCCTCTTTCCCTCTCCACCCATCGCTCACTGTTCTTCCCCTCTCCCCAGGAAGAGCTGGAGCTGGAGCTGCCCAATGCAGGTAGGAGGTGGCCCCGGCTGAGTAGGGATTGGCATGGGTGATGACTCACTGCCTCCCCAGGTCCCCCACCTGCAGTAACCGGACTTCGGAGTCTGGTCAGTAGATATGACCGGACACCGTCAGGTCCCCTTTTCGACTGGACTTTCCGGTTGAAAACCGGACACCTGGCCACCCTACCCAAGAAATCAATCATGCATTTTCAGTCTAGGTTATGTTGATCTTTAAATTAAATAGAGCACAAATGTACAAAACCCTTGATCTTGAACTGAGTCATAGCACGGTGTCTGAACTGGCAAGCAGGGAAACAAAGTTTGTAATTGCAGCACACAGCAATTCAGTTATAATATCTTCCCCTACATTTGCAAAGCTCTGTCTAGCCACTTTCCTCTTTCTAGCCATAATGGTAAGCATTTCCTCAAGCCAAAAAGAAAGTTTTAAAGTAATAGCTTAAAATAAAGTAATCCATTTTCACTCTATAGCAGTATCATTGTTGCCTGGCCTTTCGGTTGTCTTCTTCAAATCAAGGAAGGTGGAGTTTTAAGTGCTGCTCTTGTTCCAAGGAATTCATGTTCCGAGGACTGAATTTCACCATATTGCAGCCCCCCATCATGAGCTGTCATTACCAAACCATCATCACGATGTCAGATTTTCTGTCAGCATTTGTATCATCAACAGCACCGTCTGGATAAAAATTATCCATATTTGAAGCTATGTCTGTCAAATCATCTATTTTTTCAACGTACAGCCAACCTTGCTCATCAGTGAGTAACTGCTTTCCCAGCTGCACTGAAAATGCATCCTGAATAA
The DNA here is from genome assembly GCF_013100865.1 of Trachemys scripta elegans. Lineage (NCBI taxonomy): Eukaryota > Metazoa > Chordata > Testudines > Emydidae > Trachemys > Trachemys scripta. Next base: position 23,467,882 of record NC_048301.1, read on the forward strand.
ACATTGGAAGGAAGACAGCTTGGGTACCTGACAATGATTTTAATCATGGCAGGTCCTTTTTTCTCTTCCAAAGCCAGGGTGTAAAGAGATCTTCCCATACTGCTGGTATTTCATTGTCATGTAAAAAGCCTGCTGAACCTTTGTTCTGTGCTGGAGGACATGACAGAATCATTCTATAAAGGAGGATGCTAGAGTTTGTCCTCTTGCAGTTGCTTGCTTGGGAATCAGACACTAAAAACAATGCACATTTACATGGCATATCTGATCCATAGATCTCAAAGCACTTTGCAGATTAAGAGCCCTCATCCCCATTTTAAAGATGGGATAATTCATTAACCCTGGGTCACACAGCTAGTCAGTGACAGAGTCAGGAAAAGGACCGGGCTCTCTGCCAAAGTTTGTAATAGAATTTGCATGAATGAGAAGCCCAGACCCAAACACCTCCAAACTTAGGAGGCGGGGGGGGGGGGGGACTATACAGGATACAGATCCAGGCCAGAATTCCAGTCTGTGGCAGCAGTGTCAGACCAAAAGCAAACTACACAACTACACTTGGGACCCTGTCTTGATTTCATTGAAATTAATGGAAGCAGAATTGGGCACTTGTCTACGTCCAAAGATTCAAAGATTCTGAACATCCCCAGTTCCCATTGACCTTAGTGGGAGTTAAGAATATTCAGCTCCTTTTAGAATCAGAGCTTAAACTTGTTCCTATGAGATGGATTCAGATACTCTAACTCATGTTTCACAGTACTGCCTTATACCACCAATAGCCCCAGGCATGTGTGAGTACATATATTATAGTATTCGAATCTGACCCAGAATTACATGAATGGCACTGAAATCATTAAAATACTCTGACAACATTTTAGAAATGTATCCTTGAGTGGAAATCACCACTGATTGATGGAGAGACTTTTGGGAGTGAGACCGGAGTGAGTTTTGACATTTGTGTGGTGGTTTTGTCCACTCCAAATGGGCTGTGAATACATTCACACGCTGGATCCAGGATGTTTTATTGGGTTGGATTCAGTGCTGTAGAGATGCAGCATTGTGTGGGCAGCCAAGTGTTCAGAATATTTCCAATCAGGGGTACATTTTCAAAATGTTGTGCAGTGTTTTTACCAACATGAATCCTATTAAAGTCAATGAGTGCCTAGCAGCTAAAATCCCACACTGCTCTGAAAATTAATGACTTACACTGATTTTATCCCAGATCTTCCCTTTTATAATGTTAATGTTATCTATATTTAGGTGCATAGTTACTACTGGTTGACACACTAGAAATATATATGGACAATATATAGACAGCATACATACATGCTCATTAGGTTTCTTCCCTCTTACAATGAATAATAAATCAAGAGAACTTATAATAAAATAATAATAAATAATAATCCTCTGCTCCTTCCCACATCTCTAATCTCAGTCTGTCACACATTCTTCCACTCCATGCTGAATACTCTACTATATTTATCGATCCTAGGTAGTTACATGATGCCCATCATCATGGTATCAGAGCCCCTCACAATCTTTAATGTATTTATCCTCATCGCTCCTCTCTGAAGTAGGGAAGTGCGGTTATCCCCAGATGGGGAACTGAGGCACAGAGAGGCTAAGGCTCAGGTTTTTAAAAGGTACTTAGGTGTTGCTGTGCTCATCATTGCAATGCATAATAGATTTAAGAGCCTAAGTCACTCAACTGCCTAAATCCCTTTTGAAAATGAGATTTTGGCTCCTAAATCAGTTAGGCGTTGCAATGCTGAGTGTAGCAACACCCAGATACCTAAAATCTATGCCTAAGTGACTTGCCCTAGAATCACAAAGGAAGTCTGTGGCAATCTCAAGTCCTAGGCTAATGTCAGCTTAACCAATAGACCCCTTCATCTCCATTGCTAACTGCTTCCTTCACTTTCTTCTCTTGATTTCAGCATCTCTTCCTCCTTCATGCTACTTTGAAGCTTGGAAGGCCTTATTACTTCCCATGTGTGACATTGTCTCCTTTTCCAAATCTCTCCAGTGTTGATCTCCTTGCCAGAGCTGAGAAATTGGGTTTGGTTAGGATACTGACCTTAGCTTTTCCCTCTGAACCATTAAAGACTTTGTGTAAGTAATATAGTGGAATAAATTAAGTAACCACAAAGAGATACAGTATTTTGAGAAGCCTCTTTGGTACTGGCTGTAAAACGAGAGCTCTTGATCAGTTATGATGCTTTTATTCACAGATCAGTCTGTCTTCCTGACAGCAGTAATGGACGTCATTTTATTCTGTACACTTCTAATAAAAGCTTTATGGCATTGTGTTATTTTTCATTTCCAGATGATGCTCACAATTATAAGTTATAAATCAAGGCAGGACAGGGAGATGGTTTGACAGAAGGGAAAATATTTCCCTTGCAATAAGAGACCTTTCTGAAAAGTTCAGGAGCTACAGTGAGAAGCCATTCATTTTTGCATTTTATCAAATGACAAATAAGCACCTTTAACTTTTGGCTGGTCAATAATAGCCCCATTCCTCCTTGGAGAAATATTTAACTATGATGCACAAATTGCTGTACTAAACAGTGCAACACATGCAATAACTATATTAATTAGCAAGATGGGTCCAAATTAATTACTAAAGATGGACCCAAATCAAAACCTTGGATCCAGACACCCCCAAGCCTTCAGGATGTTCAGATCTGGATATGAACTTGATGGCCATCTCCTACTAAGCCAAACACTAAGTGACAGGAAGGTGGGCTAGGCTAAAACTTCTCCTATGGACACATTATTCCCAGGGCCGCCCAGAGGATTCAGGGGGCCTGGGGCAAAGCAATTTCAGGGGCCCCTTCCATAAAAAAAAGTTGCAATACCATAGAATACTATATTCTCGTGGGGGCCCCTGCGGGGCCCGGGGCAAATTGCCCCACTTGTCCCCCCCTCTGGGTGGCCCTGATTATTCCATACTCATCTATTATCAAGCTTCCCGCACCTTTCTTTGAAACTCCAGGTGTATTGGTCACTGTCAAACCAGGCTACTTGTCTCGGACTATTGTTCTGATTCATTATGGCAATTCCCATGTTCCTATTTCTATAGAAGGTGGATCCCAAATTTTGGATCCTAATGCCTTAAGCTGTGTAACTTTTCCTGCCTCATCTCCAAAGGGATACAATGTACATTCCTGCCTTTCCCTGCCCCAGCCATTCCCTGTCCCCTTCCCCAATATGGATATCTAATTGCTTGGAAGGGATTCCAGAGGGTCAACAGGAGGAGGACGGGGGAAGATGCCACTGATATATCTGAGTCACCTTCTCATGCAAGAAGGGGGTAGATCTACATGCATAGTAGGCATGAAACCTCTCCCTCCCCCCACCCCCACCTTCCCTCTTTTTAAAAAAGAAGAGGGGCGGGAGGGAAGTTAAATTTCCCAGGACTATTCATGTTAGCATGCGCTGAGCTGAAGTTTCTTCCTCACAGGAGGAAAATGGAATAGGGTAAGCGTGTGTTTACACTTTTGCCATTGCTATTATATAGCTGGAGATATTTTTCTACAAGTCTGGGTTAACAGGACATTAGGCAAACACTATCTTGGCAACCAAAAAAGGAGAAACATAATGGTTAGTAAATGAAAGCATTGAATTTGCATAATACCGAATGCAGCATAGGTTGTGGAGAGATCCTGTATTCCTGGGATCCACAGATTTTCTCCCCCACCCCCACCCCGCCTACAATGTTATCTTCTTCCTGATTTTTTGGAAGATTGGGCTGTGTGTAGCTCAGATCATAGACGTGCTTTTTGTACCAATTTAACTATTTTGGCTGGGGCATGAATTTTTACCAATATAGTTCAAACAGCACAATCCCCAGTTACACCAGTATACATAGCACTTTTATACTGGTAAAACGGTGTCCACACTAGGGGCATTGTACTGTTTCAACGTCAGCAGTTTCCAACCCAGTTAAACTTGTACAAAAACGGCATGTAGACAAACTCTGCTTCAAATGGACATTTAAAATCTCTCTACATCGGAGCTGTGTGGGAACAGGATTTGCCAATTGACCAAAAAAATGGGCTTTTAGAAAAAAAAATTTCCAAATTGGAACAGAAAAAAAAATGGTTTCCAATTTTCAAAATCTTGTTATTAATTGGGGGGAGAGGGGCAAGGGCAGGGGCAGGAAGGAAAGGCTAGAAATATTTCATTTGGTGAGAATCTAAATGGAGTATTCTGGCTCCATGACAGCCTGGCCCGCCTGACAAGCAAGAGGGCTGTCCGGTTGTGGCACCCCAGGGTTGTCTGCCAGACAAGTAGCCCGTGGAGGCTGAGAGTCGAAGTAGACTCCAGGTGTGCCACCAAAAATCCAGACTGCTGAGGAGTCAGATCTTCTGGGGAGATGGGTGGCCAAGCTGGCATGAAACCAAGCAGGCTACCAGCCAGCCAGCATCTAACAGGATCAACATGTTCCTGAAGAACATTTAGATTGTTCAATCAGCATTTTCTGACTGAAATCCGTTTTGTCAGAAAATTTTGAATCGGCTCTGCCAATAATCTTGGCTGGTACTCATTGGCCAGGTCGAAACATTTTTAAATTGCTTTCATTATTAATCAGTGCTACCAACTTTCAGTTTTATGGAAAGCCTGGCAAAACCTGGTATTTTTCTTAAAGCTCTGTCCTCGGGAGTCTTGTGATTATGTGAAAAACTCAGCTTTCATTTGAAAATGAAAAGTAAGTGTTTAGCCCAAATGGTTTCCAAGCTTGGAAATCGTGAAGGCTAATGCCTCAAAAACCAGAAGGCAAATAAGAAGAGCCTAAAGTTGGAAAATCACCTGGTTTTTAAGCCAATCTCATGATTTTTCAGTGTTTAGGGATGGTAATATTGTATTATCTACTAATATTTTGCAACCTTGCCCATGGGTATCATCCAAAATGAGCACCATTTACAAACCAAGGCAACAGTCCTGGAACTGGTTCCATGCAGCTGTACCCCTGTTCCCACAGAGCACAACTGAAATCAGTTAATCAGCTCCATAGCCAGTTGATGGATCAGGGACAGAGTTTCAAGGTTCTGCCATTCTTGAGTTAGCTGTGTGAAATTACTGTAGGTGTGGCAATATTTTTTTCCAGTAGAAAAGATATTACTTTCCATTTTATCCAACTTAAAACTAGGTTGATGGCTATTCATCAAATTTCAGCCCCAAGGGAGAATTTTTCATATAGTTATGAGTGACTGAAAATAGGATAATATTTGAAACTGTTTTTTGTAACCTGAACTACAAAGCTCTCTACCATACACATGCTGTAACAGAAACAGATTTCCAGCTGAAACTGGTTCAGACGAGTATAATAGAGAGAGGAGTAAAACAGATACCAACAACTTTTCAGTGACCTCATGCACCCCTAGGAAATATAAGCAGAGCAGCTCCCATAGGCACCAGTCCTGCAAAGACCTCTGCAGGCACTTGGATCACCTGCATGCTTAAAATTAAGTGATGACACAAGTATTTGCAAGATAAGGGGAATGGACTACATGCATATATCCCAGAACTCATTCACCCTTAAATTGCAGTGTGAATATAACACACCACATTTTTCTGGCTGAGAATGGAAGCAAGAAATCCTGAACATTTCATAAGGAGGCCAGTACTCTTGAGATGTCCAGCCTACTTTTTCAGTCCCATGTGGTTCATATAAACATCCAAACTGTAGAGTTATTTGTCAAGCCACTTATAAGGTTCCGCTTAATACTGCTGTTGAATACTATTCTATATATCTAGGCATGGTTTATACTACCTAGAAAGTCAAAATATTTAAGATATGCTTCCTAATCCATACTAAGAATCTTAAATAAAAGAGGTCTGATTTTAAATGTAAGCCAAAATGAAAAACAGAATAGAACACAAAATGGGGGGGGAGAGGAATTAAGTTATTCCTTCAAAAGCATTTAAGATATTTGAGGTAATGGTGTTTACTGAGAGGGGAGGAGGGAGAGGAGGTTTAATATTACATGAGAGGATAGGTCCATTCATGGAGGATAGGTCCATCAATGCTTAGGATGGGCAGGGATGGTGTCCCTAACCTCTGTTTGCCAGAAGCTAGGAATGGGCAACAGGAGATGGATCACTTGATGATTACCTGTTCCGTTCATTCCCTCTGGGGCACCTGGCATTGGCCACTGTCGGAAGACAGGATATTGGGCTAGATGGACCTTTGGTCTGACCCAGTATGAGTTATTAAAGGCCACTGAGGGGAGAAATACTCAGATAATCTTTTTTCTTCTTGGAGCTCAGGAAAACAACACTCACAGGGTACTAATTTGTTGGAGCACTGGATTGTATCTGAGCTAAATGAGGTCAGCAAAGAAAAGAAAAATGAAAACTGGCTTTTGATTTTGATTCTGTACAAAAGCCCACTGATTACCCAAGACTCAAGAATAATGAAAACAGGTTGCGATGGGATGTTTAATGGAAAAAAAAATTTATGATAACTACAAAGCTGTTACTCCAGTCAGGTTTTGACAGCTGTACCGCCTCAGAGAGGAGACTGAAATGTGACTGAGTAGGACTCCTGTGGCTTTTGGTATACATCAAGATGTAGTCATAACAAATGATCTTCTAAGAAGGTTTATCTGTCTTGTTTTGCTTATTATGTTAATGAAAGTAGGATTTGGACCGGTGTATGTCTGAGACTTGGGGATGGCCTTGTAGAGGGTGATATAAAATAGATTTGTGAAGGAGCCATTTTCTGTGGTTGTATGTCAAGGGTTTACCTAGATGGGGTTGAGTAATGTGCCATAACTGCATCATTAAAAGAAGCCTGAATCAGGATTTCAGTGAAGTAGGTTTTTGAGAGGGGTACTGGTTTCCTAAGAGTTTTAATAACTAAAGGCTGTGGGCTAGAAATATATAGAAAAGAGAGAGAGAGAGAGATTGGTTCCTCCATGTGGTATAACATTTCAAGAGGTGCAAACACCCAGAAAAGGGAAGGCCATGTTTTGTAATAAACTTACTTACAGTAGTTTAGTCAAGTGACAGCTAGTTAGTATAACAGCAATTCATCCTTTGCTTTGATCTGACCTGTCTTGATCTTGTGCATATGCTGAGGGGAAGAAGGAATTTGTTTGGAGCACCATCGACAGGATTGCTGAAGTGTATCCAAGCAAGGCAAGAAGAAACTGTAAACAGAGTCCACATACAGGCACGCCAAAAACCCAGAACTGGTGACAGCAGAGCCCATTTAACAAAACATGATAAGTAAAGACATGCAAGAGAGTGTGATATAAATTATTGGCCAAAGACTATTCCCTGTAGGGAGACAGGGTGCGCTGCCGAATGATAATGGAGGCCAGAGAGGGACTGGTGGAAGAACAGAAAAAGGTGGGGTTGGAGCCACTTATTAGCTCAAGACAGTAACAACAGCATCTTGTTTTTATATTAATGACTTTCATTCCTTTGGAACAAAATGTATGTTTGTATTTGAGTGCCATCACTGGCTCAATACAATAATTAATAAGGATCCCAAGCCAGTTTATGTAAAAAAAGGTGTATTTTAGTGGGTAGAGATAATTTCATCCATCACTACAATACGGGCACCTTGGGGAAACAGCACCGCACTATCCAAGCAATTCCTTATTAAACTGAAATTAGAAAGGAAAAGTTTTACACAGGCAAAATGAACTGACCCTGGTTGGAATTTGATCATGACATCAGGATTAACCTAACTGATTCCTGGTCAGACTGAATGATGAACTAGTCTTCCTGCAATTATATTCTTTGTGTTCTGAATGTAATATGTGGCTCCAATAATTAGTACTCTTGTTTTTCTGTCATACTACTACTGAGGGCTTTTCTCCTGCTGGTAAGTGCATACATGGAATATTCTGCATTCTTGAAAAATTCAGGCTCTTCCCTCCTTCCCCTTCTCCCTACCCCCTACCTTGTACTTACTTGGCACCCATTACACACAGAATCATTACCAGAATTCTTCTAGCACGGCTATTACATAACATTCTGCTAACAGAATAATTCATATCTGGATTTATAAAAATCATAAGATTAGTACAGTATTATGTAACCCCTGGTACAGCATTATGTAACCCCTCCCCACCAATTAAAAACAGGGTATTGTGTAAAATAAGACAGACTGCATGGGCTCAGACAGACTAGAGAAACATATTGTATGAGGGACTATATCCTCTTCCTCACTCCGACGTATGCTCAGTAAGCCTGGAGAGAGGGCTCATAATTCCAAATCAAGAGGGATGCAATCCTTCCTCTTCCTCCCAGCTTGTGGAATGGTGGTAGAGTGACCATGACCAGCATCATCCTCAGTGGTGCAGTAATCTCCATGGCGGTTATGCCTCTCTCCTATACATGCAGTGGTCTTTCACCAGTGGATGCAGAGAGTCACAGGGTGCATCTGCATAGCAAAAGCAGTGCATGGGCTAGCCTACCCATGCAGTGCAGTGCACAGGTTAGAGGACCTGAGCTAACTAGAATCCAGCCAGCGTGGGTAACAGTAGCAGGAAGACAGTGCAACACTAGCTGAGTGGGCTAGCAAGCCACGTACATACCCAAGGTCCATGCCCGGCTTTACTACCTGCTCTGAAAAGCCCATGCTACATGGTCTTCATGGTTGTGGTTACCCACACTAGCTGGATTCAAGCTAGCTCATGTAAGCTGACCCACGCCCAGCTTTTGCTGTGAACACATATCCATATGGAATGTCTTCACAGATTGTTAATCCAGTCTCTTACTTGGGTGTTACCACTAACCCTCCTCCAATCCACTCACAAAACACTCTCACCCGATTTTAGTGGTGCTGTCTATCTGGGCTAACTGACTTGTCTGGAGCCATAGGCTAATACCCAGATTCTGTTTTCATTCAGGTAACGTGCCCACTTTGCAATAAAGATGCTAATAGTCCTCCAATGCCATCCAACAATTCCCTCCCAGGTGCCCAGAAGGACAGACTAGTTCTTCCACAAGGCACTGGGAAAGGAGCAGAACAAACCAGCTTACTGCAGCACAAAGAACTGTGGAATATGCCTCCAGCTATCACAGCGACACGCAGAGGGGAGTGCAGCACCAGTGAGGACACAGTAACTTGGGTATGACTTTGTAGTGTGGCTGCTCATACCCGGGGAAGGCCAACCCAGACCTGCTCAGACCTGAATGCCAATTACCCAAGTTAACTCTGCAACTAAGATATACCATAGTATAGTTCCATTGTTCTGCCCCTCAGCCTTCTATTACTTCTGCTGGAATTCTGCACCACTGTGCAACGCAGAATTTGCGCAGAATTAATGTTCCCCACCGATTTTCTTCTACACAGAATTCATGATTTCTGCATGAAAAAATAATGACAGCCCAGCCATGTGGGCTCCTGCTGGCATCCTCAGGCAGGAGCCCCAGCCACCACGTGGCTGACGTGATTACATTCTGTTATTCAGACAAATAAAATGTGCAGAATTTTAAAATATTGTGCACAACTTTTTTTTTTGGCACAGAAGTCTCGCAGGAATGTTCTATGCATAAACAAATGACACACAGAGACAAACAGTATGCAGGGAGTACAGACCTCTTCTGGAGGATGTACATATCTGTCCACCCACATAATTATGCAGAATAATACTGGTTCCACTGCATTTGGGACCTTCCATGACCTTTACTTTGACTATGAGAATTTGGCATAGTTGAGCACAAAACTTAGAAAAAGAACATGATAAGCTTTGAAATGCAAATCCTTGCCCATGTTAAAGGACTTGCCGATAGCTCACATGTCCGGTGGGGATCATTCTGGAATACTCTGTGGCATTTTCTGATTTTAGAAAAGGATAAAAATCAAAAATTCCTAAAAGTAGAGCTGGTCAAAATGTTTTTCAATGAAAAGCTTTGTCTGTGAATAGACAGCTGGAACAGCACAGAAGTTTTCACACTTGATTTCCATATTTGGATTAAAATGGAAATAATTGTTTTTTAATCATTCAAATATTGAAAAGTTTTCATTTCAATGTATGGAAATTTTTTAAAAATACAATTTTCTCTTCATTTCCTTCAACATTTTAATGGAAAATACTCAGCATTTTCCAACCAGCCCTACACACAGGAAAATAAGTGAATGGTGCCAGTATCTCGAGAAAGCAGCCATTAGACAGACAAGGAAGGAAATGGAACAGACACTCCCACAGTCCTTGCTGCCTGGAGCTCCCAATATCCCCTTGTCAAATCTAGCTGTAAACTCATATTTCCACCCGATCTCCAGAAAAATAACAGAGGGTGAGACTCTGTTACACTTCTTAGAGGTGCAGGACACAGTTCGCAGACTCGAAGGGGAGGGGAGGATTCTTGGGTTTAAACTTAGACAGCTCTGTCCCCAGTTTCTTGTAGCAGCAGTACTGCCTAGTATCTTTGCAACACTATGTGGTGTAGTCCCTGAGTCTCTCTTATGCAAAGGCTTTTCAAGGGGTCCTTTGCAGGGCCGGCTCCAGGCACCAGCGAAGGAAGCAGGTGCCTGGGGCGGCCAATAGAAAGGGGTGGCAGTCCGTCCGTTGTTGGGGCTGCACGTCCGGGTCGTCGGTGGCAATTTGGCGGTGGGTCCTTCAGTCCTTTGCTTCCTCTTCGGCGGCCACTCAGAAACTATGGTTTTTAGACTTGGAAGTATCAAATCATATACTCCAGCTTATTTAAATTGTCATTAGTAGTCTGTAGGCTTATTATTATTAACTCCGCAAACAACCTTATGCTAGGTTAATCAAGACATCACGAGATTTCAGACCAGACAGAGTAGATGTGTTTGCAGAGCTCTATTTGCCTGAAGCATGAGGATTTGATCTTTTTAACATTGACATTATTTCTGCACACAATGGTAACATATTGTGTAGTTTTTCCAGAAATATAACACTAAGCTTTTTTGGGCTACCAGTTTGTAAATATGAAAGTGCAGGTTAATATTCTGATCAATTAGCTACCACTATATAATATTCAGTTTGTGTACTGAGCATAAATAATACAGTTGTGCCTAGCTGAATTTAATAGCCTCACTTTCAGTAGAGTATCGCATTTACTGAGCTCTTTCTGCATTACCAACATATTCAAAACAGTGTAGCAGCATTTTTCTGGATTACATTTAAATGCATTGCCCTCTAGTATGATGGATTAAAAACCCTTGATTTAGTGTCAAATGATTACAAAAATTAATCATGATTAATCATGAGATTAAAAAAAGTTGTGACTAATCAGTTTTAATCACACTGTTAAACAATAATAGAATACCATTTATTTAAACATTTGTGGATGTTGGGAAGGAAGAGTTTTGTGTGTGTGTGTGTGTGTGTGTGTGTGTGTGGGGAAGGAAGAGTTTTGTGTGTGTGTGTGTGTGACCAGAGGCTCCAGGTCCTGAGTAGCATGGCCAGGGACCGCACCATCGGTGGTGAGTATAATAGGACCTGGGCTGCGGTGGCCCTAGCCCTTCTCCAAGCCCCCTACTGCCTCCTCCACTCCACCCCAGATCCCTGCTGCTCGCTGTGTCCCTCCTCCTGTGGGTGTGAGGAGGGACACAGACGGCCAGCAGCCAGTGGACTGAGGAGGCTTGCCCGGGTGCTGGTGCTGGCGGCTCTGCAGGGCATTCAGAGGCAGGAGGAGCTGGCGCCGGGGGAGCCGGCAGCTCGGCTCGGTGCCAGATCAATGCTGGTGGCAGGGGGGTCGCGTTAGGGGGCAGCTGCTCGGCCTGGCACTCGGGAGAGAGGCTGTCAGGGGTGGGGGGCCGGTGGCTTGGCCTGGCGCTTGGTGAGGCGGTGGGCAAGGGGGGCTAGCGGCAGCGACTCAGCCCAATGTGGCTGGGGCAGGCGGGCCAGGGCTCCTCCGGTAGCGGGGGCCCCTCAGAGTCAGGGCTTCTCCTTTTATGGGGTGAGAGGGGGGTTTGGGACTCCAGTGTGGGGGGGGGCAGGGCCTTGGGTGGAAAGGATGGGGCTCAGCAATGACCAGCTACATGGGTGGGGGGAGGGGTTCACCCTGATATCAGCCCTCCCTAGCCCCGCCCCTGCTCTGTTCACCAGACAGGAGGCTCTCAGTCCAAAGCAGCTTGGCCAGGGGTGGTTCCATGGGTGGAGGGGAGGAGGCGGGAGCAGCAGTGGAGCAGGGGAACCCCTGCCTCGGAGCCATGCAGTGGTGCTCCCCCCACCCCGAGTACAGCACCCACGTGTGTGATTAATGCTCGTTAAAAAAGTATTAATTTGTTTTGTGCTAATTGCAGGTGTTAATTGCAATTAATTGACAGCCCTAATTTAGTTATAAACTGATGTCAATCTGCATTTTGTATCATAAAATTTAGGGTCCCAATAGTGGGATTTTCAGTAGGCATGTATTGGCCTAACTCTGTGCCTGCTGGTCAACAGGACAGTCATTTTGTTCTGTATTTGTACAGCACCTAGCACAACAGGGACCTGGTCTATGACTGAAACTCCTGGGCATTACCACAAGAATATTAAAATTCTCATTGGTCTTCCGTGGGAGCAGAGTTAAGCCAGTACTGAGCACACCTGAAAAATCACCATGTGATATTTTCACATAGCTGTACAAGACACTTTAAAACTTACCTTCATATCACTGCAATAGAGCTCATGCAAAATTTTAAGAAATTAAAAAAAAAATATATATGAATACATTAGATTTGATCAACATTTATGCATCATGTCCTTCATTAGCTCCACAAATCAGGCTGTCCTTGGCCTTCGTTTTCTTTTAACACAAAATTACAACCCACCTATATTAATTCTTCTGTGCAGCTCCTATTTGCCAGGCTCCTGGTCACAGATTTTGGACACCTTCCTCAACTTCCTTTTAACTATCAATTTCTTAAATTTATCTTGTAACAAATACCATTTTCTCTCTTTCTCCCTAGTAACTGCTAACTACATCCTTTATGGAGTAACTGAAATAATTGACTTTTGAATTAGTAGTTTACTTTATTAGCATTCTGAGTATTCATTTCCCACTCTCCCAGAATCCATATACAGTATATGCCTCTTTAATAGAGCTGCAAGTTATGTAACCCAATACATAACAGTAATAATACCACCATCAACCAATCTATATTGGTTGCACAGTACTATGCAAAGGTTGTGTCTTGTCATAATTAGACATGTGTTTATAACAGTATATTACGGGGGGAAAAGGATAAATCAAAACCAGAGATACTGTGCGAACTTGACAATGCCTCTAGCTGGGTCATTTGTAAGGACTGGAATGGTGAACTCTGGATTTAAATACCTATGTCTCCACTGCTTGAGCTAAATAGATAAATCAGCTTAGAGGCAGAAGCTGACTCAATACATGTCCTAGCCACTAGTCGGGGACAAAAACCCCACACTGACTAGAGATAGGTTACAGTAAGTTCTCCCCTTCTCTCATTACATCATGGCTTTGGCTCATTGGGTTATTTAAAGCAAATGGAATTTTGAAAACAGTTAATCTGAAATATATAGACTTGTCAATATACTTCTTATTCTGTTCTCCAGGTTTCATACCGTGCCTGTCACCATAGCAGCTACATGATCTGGTAACTCTTGTCCTCTCATATAAAATGCTTAACTTTCCCTGCAAGAGTTGAAAGGACTACTTTTAAGATCATGGTTACACCATCATCCCTAAGCTTGCTCGCTCCCTCCCTCCATCTCTTTTAAATAGATATAGCAGTGTGTACTGAAGAATCAAAACTCCCACTGGGATTTCTTAACAAAATGTACTTAAAACATAGAAAGGAAATTCTACTGCAGGAGAGATCAAAATATCTCCTGTATCCTGTCTTCAATTCATTGCTAGGTAAATCTTTGTCTGCTCTCAGAAAAAAAAAAAAAAAAAAAAACATTAAACACAGGTCCTAAACAGAATATTATTTGCAACTATGTACTGCTTGGTCTGTGTTCTGGCACCTTTAGTCAATCAAGATAGACGTAGGTGTTTTAATTATCACACTAGCAATGAATTCAGAGGTCATTAACCTTTTCTAGAGCAATACATTGAATTAAAACACAGATCTAAATGTCTTCCATGAATATAAGATCTCTTTTCTCTCTGAAGTTTTCTGATAGCCTCGTGATTTGGATGAGCAGGCAGTATAAATCGGCAGTCCTCACCAGGGCTGAGTGGAGCGGGACAATTATCTCCCATGCTTTACATACAACACTCCTGTAAATGCAAAAAAGGTTAATGCCATTCTGGGTGTAACTGCATCACATTGTTAATTCATATTCAGTGTGTGATCCACTAGAACCCCCAGATGCTGTTCAGCAATACCACCACCAGTTATTCACATTTTATAGTTGTGCATTTGACTTTTGCTTCCTAAATGAAGTACTTTGCACTTGCCTTTACTGAATTTCATCTTGTTGAATTCAGACCAAGTCTCCAATTTATCAAGGTCATTTTGAATTCTAATCTTGTCCTCCAAAGTGCTTGCAACATCTCCCAGCTTGGTATCATCTGTACATTTTATAAGCATACTCTCCACTCCATTATCCATTAATGACACTATTGAATGGTACCAGATTCCAGACTAACCCCTGCAGGACCCCACTAGACACACTCTTCCAGTTTGACAGCAAACCACTGATAACTATTCTGAGTGCTGTCTTTCAATCGCACCCAACTTTATAGTAATTTATTGTACTAGATCACATTTCCCTAGTTTGTTTATGAGAATGTCATGCAGGACTATGTCAAAAGCCTTAATAAAAATCAAGATATATCACATCTACAGCTTCCCCCATATCCCCTCGCTGAGTAACCCCAACCAAGAAGGAAATTAGGTTGGTTTAGCATAATTTGTTTTTGACAAATCCATGCTGGCTATTCCTTAAACCCTATTATGCTGTAGGTGCTTACAAACGGATTGAGAATTTGTTCCAGTATCATCCAGATATCGAAGTTAGGTTGACTGGTCTATAATTTCCCAAATCCTCTTTGTTATTGCACAGTAAAGCTTAATTTTAAAAAAGCTAACAACTCTCTACATAGAATGTGAATTTTTAAAGCTGCTTTAAAAAAAATAGCAAAACAAATAAAACCATTATTTAACCTGTCATCTACCACAAAATCATCATCGTTCACCTAGTTACATTTCCTGGCTTTTCATATGCTACCATTTCCCTATCTTTGTAGGACTCCTTATTTGCTATTGTTAAAATGAGCAGTGACAAAATGACCTCTCTGTAGGTGGTATTATTCTAAACTGGAGAACGTCAGTAAAGCACTTCAACATGTAAAGCACCTCAGCAGACATACCATGTTTGTGTAGTGTGAATAACTTTCATGGCATGGTCATGGTTGGACCAGTAGAGCAGTAACTACTCATCTACCCTTCCTACTTCACCACCACCAACATATGCCCCTGCTTTTGCCACCCTGATTACGAATTTCTGTTCTGTATCTTTTAGTGCAGTTAGCTGCATTATAATCCCCTTGAGGATAGAGAATTAGATGGTTTTATTAGCCTCCAGAAAAAAATATGTATTTTTTAAGAAAAAAAATCCTCTCCAAATAATAGATTTTTAAAAGAAATTCAGCTAGGATGAGAGAAGTAATACTCATTGTCCAGTAGCTGAGATCTGAAAAATATAGCTGTGAAAATATACTCTGAAGTACAGCTTTATTAAGACCTATATGGAAGTCTGAAATGGCAGCCTGTGTGGAGGAAGATTCTATCCTGTAATATGTTAAAATGTCTTGAGAAAAATAGAATGTTAAAGTCGTATTTGATGGGATATTTGTCAATAAATCTTAAGTACAGACTAAAAATGGAATGCCCCCCAAGTATGACACCCGCCAACATTGGGGAAGGCTCAAGTCCAAATCTGATAATCACAGCCTGTCTTTACTGCCAAGGTTCAGATCTGGATCCAAACTTTGGGTGGGATTTTCAGGACACCTCATTGCCTCAGGCCCCTTTGAAAATCCCAGTTTGTTTTGTTCAGGCCCATCTCTGTTATGGATGACACAGAACTTGTGCTTTGGAGGATGATTCGAATGATTTATTGCCAAAGACCCAATCTTTTTCCTTCAGTAGAACTAGTTAATAACTAGATCAATCAGGACTACGGTTGATTGGATGCAGCCCTGATTAGCTGCTTCCAAAGGACCAGCTCTATATTTGGAGTCAGACCATATTGTCTCTTGCTAAATTGCAGCCAATTTCTTTATTTGATGTCCTGGAGGAGGTTAAGACTGTGACTTGGACATGCTGCCCCTTACAGCTAGTGATAACAGTACTGTTATGAGTCAGACCCCACAAAATCATAAGGGTTTTAAAATACCTTTTGGATTTTTTTTTATTTGCCATCTGCATTTTGAGCCTTTGGGGGGGGAGGGAGGAGGGCTTTAAGAAAAACACATACATTATTAAACATTTATATTGTGGTAGCATTTATAGGCCACAGATTGGGCCCCATTGTGCTACGCGTTATACATACATATGACAAAATTTCTAGCCCAAAGAGGAATTACCAATATCGAGAGACTCGATTTTATCATTAAAATTGGCAACAGCATATCAAAGGATGAGGACTGTGTCCACTGCTGATTGAGATCATTTAACACTTCCTAAAGGAAAGCAGGATGCCAGTTTTCTTCAAACAAATAGCCCAGTGACTCAGCTTTTCCACATACCAGAACCATCCTGCATCTCCCTTCTCTTCTAGCCAGGATCCAGCAGACAACCCTTCCTACACAGTAATATGTTTGAGGCAGGATGACCCTTTGACAGAAGTTTGTGATCCCCTGAAGGGTGCAACCCACAGGTTAAGAACCCTGAAACAGCATATCAGCCCATACTTTTGAAGCTGATGATTGTGCTTATGTTGCCCTGTTTCCAAGATAAAGTCACTGAGGAGGTGGTAGCAAGGCAAGCACCAGGTTTCTTTAGATTCCCTTAATCTTTGTCAAGCACATTTGCATCCTGAAGGGTGTAGATACACAAGCAGTGCTATTGCTGGATAATAAAGAGACTTTGTCCTATGGATGGACAAAGGAGATCATCCTGCCAATTCCTTTACAGAAGATCCATGTTCAATATTTTAGATCTGTCAGCAGACAGATACCACTGAGGTGGTGTGAAATGACTGGACCCTAGACGTGATAAATGGTATTGCATATGATTACCCTCAACAAGAAGAGAGTCAATGTTGGATGTCAGCAAATTCACCCTGGGAGGACCCACTCATACTGGATTCTACTAAAAATCACTTAATTGCCTTTTCTAGACAAAAGATGAAAATATAGACCCTAATCTTAAATCTGTTAGCAGAGGAGCCTCAGAACCAGTGTCCGCATTTGGAAGTGGAGGTTCTCAGTGCACCTAACCTCCTAACACAGCAAAAGCCATAACACTCCCTCCCTTGCCTCCAATCACCACCACAGAAGAGCTTTCATCATTTATGTCAGAAGTTGTTTTGCTTTTGTCCTATTCTCTCTGTGGAACCTCAGTTGCAAAAGCACCTTGGACTCAGGGCCGGCTCTGGCTTTTTGGCCGCCCCAAGCAAAACCAAAAAAACCCCCAAAAAAACAGTGATTTGTGCGCCGGAGCGTGGGTGCGGGGGACCGGCTAGCGGGGGAGGGAGTGGGCGGGAGAGAGAGAGAAGGGGGGCGGCCAGGGCTACAGCGGGGCGCTGCCACGCGGCCCCTCCCACCGTGCTGCGCACCGCCTGCCGGGAGGGCTCCACTCCGGTCGGTGGGGAGGTAAGGACGAGGACTGCCCTGCTGGGCTTGCTGCAGGGTGCTCCCGTCCTCCACGCCGCCGCCTCCTACAGGGCGGCCGGAGCGGAACAAAACAAAAACAAAAAAAGCGCGGCTGTGCCGCCCTAGGATTGGGCGGAATGCCGCCTCGTTCAATCTGCCGCCCCAAGCACCAGCTTGCTCGGCTGGTGCCTGGAGCCGGCCCTGGTTGGACTGATACCAGCTTCCAAGATTGGTGAAATCTGGTTGGCAGCTCAAGAAAAAGATTCAGAAACATCCCAAAGCTAGTGATGTAGTGCAGCACACAGGAGAGTTTGCAGAAGAGAATGATCCAGTTGGTACATCAGTCACTGTGCATATTGTCCTAGCGGGTGACTTTAACAATGTAAAGTCACCTTCATGCATAGGTCCTCCAGCCTTAAGAGCACTCAGGAAAGCCTCTAATGAGCTTAATCAAGATTTTAAACTAGTAGACACTCTGACATTTAAAAGGATTACCAATAACTAGAGCTGTCAAGCACGCGATTAATCTTTTTAAGCTTTTAATCATGGTGTTAAATAGTAATAGAATACCATTTATTTAAATATTTTTGGATATTTTCTGCATTTTCAAATATATTGATTTCAGTTACAACACAGACTATGAAGTGTACAGTGCTCACTTTATATTATTTTTATTTCAAATATTTGCACTGTAAAAAACAAAATAGTTTTTTTCAATTCACCTAATATAAGTACTGTAGTACAATCTCTTTATCATGAAAGTTGAACTTACAAATGTAGAATTATGTACAAGAAATAACTGCATTCAAAACTTAAACAATGTAAAACTTTAGACCTTACAAGTCCACTCAGTCCCACTCCAGACAGTCGCTCAGACAAAACAAGTTTGGTTACAATTTGTAGGAGATAATGCTGCCCACTTCTTGTTTACAAAGTCACCTGAAAGTGAGAACAGGCATTTACATGGCACTGTGGTAGCCGGTGTCACAAGATATTTACGTGCCAGATGCATTAAAGGTTCAGATGTCCCTTCATGCTTCAATCACCGTTCCACAGGACATGTGTCCATGCTGATGATGGGTTCTGCTCGATAATGATACAAAGCAGAGCGGACCGACATGTTCATTTTCATCATCTGAGTCAGATGCCACCAGCAGAAGGTTGATTTTCTTTTTTAGTGGCTCGGGTTCTGTAGTTTCTGCATCAGAGTGTTGCTCTTTTAAGACTTCTGAAAGCATGCGCTCATCCCTCTCAGATTTTGGATGGCACTTCAGATTCATAAACCTGGGGTCAAGTGCTGTAGCTCTTTTTAGAAATCTCACATTGGTACCTTCTTTGCGTTTTGTCAAATCTACTGTGAAAGTGTTCTTAAAATGAATATGTGCTGGGTCATCATCTGAGCCTGCTATAACATGAAATATATGACAGAATGCAGATAAAAAAGAGCAGGGGACATACAATTCTCCCCCAAGAAGTTCAGTCACAAGTTTAATTAATTCATTGTTTTTTTAAATGAGCATCATCTGAATGGAAGCATGTCCTCTGGAATTGTGGCTGAAGCATGAAGGGGCATACGAATGTTTAGCATATCTGGCACATAAATACCTTGCAATGCCGGCTACAAAAGTGCCATGCGAACACCTGTTCTCACTTTCTCACATTATAAATAAGAAGCAGGCAACATCTCCCATAAATGTAAACAAACTTGTTTCTCTTAGCGATTGGCTGAATAAGAAGTACGACCGAGTGGACTTGTAGTCCCTAAAGTTTTACATTGTTTTGTTTTTGAGTGCAATTATGTAACAAACAAACAAACAACAAAAATCTACATTTGTAAGTTACACTTTCACGATAAAGAGATTGTACTACAGTACTTGTATGAGGTGAATTGAAACATACTATTTCTTTTCTTTATCATTTTTACAGTGCAGATATTTGTAATAAAAAATAATATAAAGTAAGCACTGTACACATTGTACTCTGTGTTGTAATAAAAATCAATGTATTTGAAAATGTAGAAAAACATCCAAAAATATTTAATAAATTTCAATTGGTATTCTATTGTTTAACAGTGCGAATAATCACGATTAATTTTTTTGCGTTAATCGCTTGAGTTAACTGCGATTAATCGACAGCCCTACCAAAACCCTTTTGTCTCCCCTCCCTGCATCACCGTGTCCTTCTTTTTGGTTAATATACTATATTTTTACATCAAGGGCTTTAGTTCACCAAGTGGTTGATTCGCATAATGGGCATTTCAGACCAGGCTGCACTTTCAGTTACTTTATCTAAAATAAAAACTCAGGGGGAACAATCCACTCTGAAGGGAAAATGCTTCAGCTGAAGTTCCTCATTTCAAAGCTTATTTAGAAAAAGAAACATAGTACAAAGTGCTTGCAGGGATAAACCCTGTTAGTGACAGCAACCTCCTGTATTTGGAAGACAAGACATTTCATAAAGGAGCTATAATTTTGTATCCCTCTCCAAAACATGAACGAACCAAGAGTCTTTTAGGACTTGAGAATAAAAAGAACTTTGCTCAACTTACACATCAAAGACAATCTAGATACCACCAGGCTGAGATTTAATGCTTTGATTGACAGAAGGAGCTCCAAATAGATTAGTTCCAGCTAGACACAGATTTTATTCCCACAAGGTAATACTCCAGGGAGATTGTTAGCAAAGTAGGCTCAGGGCTGTACTGCACCTACATTAATCCCTGCAGATAGCATAAGTGATCAGCAATCTAAAACAAATAATTAAAAACAAACAATGCTTCCTTTGGATCTTTATAAAAAATTCTGTTCAGCGCAGATCATTCAAACTTCTATCCCAGTGAATGGATTTGTGAACTGTATCTGCATTCTGATCCTGGACCAGAGGGAAGAGATTAACGAGGTTGGGATTTTCAAAGGGATTTTGGGGAGTTAACACCACTAGTAGAAGCAGTTTGCTCTTCATATTCCATTCTAGGCATTGAAAGACATGAGGTTGCTCAAAAGATGTCTTTAAAATGTTAATGAGATGCTAGTTTTTATTTCAGAGTGGTAGCTGTGGTAGCCTGTATCAGCAAAAGGAACGAGCAGTACTTGTGGCACCTTAGAGATTAACAAATTTATTTGGGCGTAAACTTACGTGAGCTAAAACCCACTTCATCAGATGCCTGGAGCTGAAAATACAATAGGAAGATACACACACACACACACACAGAACTTGAAAAAATGGGGGTCGCCATACCAACTCTAACCCATTTCTGTGGCCATCCTGATTATCACTACAAAAGTTTTTTTTCTCCTGCTGATAATAGCCCACCTTAACTGAGATTATATATATATATATATACACATACACACACACACACACACACACACACTGTATTTTCCAATCCATGCCTCTGATGAAGTGGGTTTTAGCCCACGAAAGCTTACGCCCAAATAAATTTGTTAGTCTCTAAGGTGCCACAAGTACTCCTTGTGCTTTTTGCTAGTTTTTATGCTTCTCCCGAAACTTCCATCTCAAATGTAATTTTCTCAAAAATCAACCAAATTGATCAACTTTCAGGTTTCAAAAATTAGCTTGGATACCTAAGCATTAGCTGACCAATCTCCAGAGATCCCTTGACCTAGTAAGTCATTTTCTTCTTCTCATGATTCTAGGGAGTTGTTCTTCTATCTTTGGGTCTACAGCCCAAGTAAACTTTCTGGTCTGCACTCTATTACAAATTTTACTGTTTAACAAAATCAAAGAGCTGCCCTGTTGAGGTGGTTCCTCCTCCTCTCTCTGAGTAGGATTAACATAATTGGAATGGCAATATTCCCTGAAATACCGTATTTACTGCATATGCTTCTTCCCATTATAACCAAAATAGACATGTATGGCTTGGACATCTTGTTCTCTCGCTTCATCTGACATGGTGTCTACCCACACATGCACCTATCCAATCTCAAGATGTCTAGAAAAAGGGAGAGCTTGCTTTTCCTTGAGTCAAGCTTTTATAATATCATGTCAGCTTGGCTTCAGAAGAGACTGGCTGGGTAGAAGCAGGAAGGCATACCCCTTTGTGCAAACAGAGTTGGCATTGGTAGAGTCAATTATTCAGTTGCTCTCCTTACCAAATACCAGCTAACATTCTGGGGAAGTAGTCTTAGACATGCCTAGCCTAGTCAGAATTTGATACTCTTTACACAGGGGTGTAAAATTAAAAGAGATACTGTTACATTTCTGGAAAGAGAGCCAGAAAAGATCACAACAAATTGAGTAGAGAGTTCATTACAGATGGTGGAAAGAGTACAATCTGGTTGAATAGCCATAAATTCTTAAAACAACAGATAAAAGACTGTATAAGATAAATAGTTTATAGATTATATAATCATACCAGTTTCCTTAGCAGGTTTATTTCCAGCGTTAGCCTACTCTATTTAAAATACAAGGTGGAGATAAGCAAGAGGGCACATGGCTGGCAGAACTAAACACAAGTCGAGTCCTTTTGGGTCCAAGTTATTTTCAAACCAATTGCTTTAGTGTGGTTTTTTCCATATCTCCCATTTTTTACAAGTTTCTGTAGATTTAATTGGATACCAGTGAGCTCATTTTGTATTGCTTTTAATAAAATATATAGATCTTCAAAGCTGGAGGAGGAGGAGGTAGTGGTGGTGACGGCAGCGGCAAACACAAACCAACCTGGGGCCAAAACAACCCAGGACATTAACCAAAATATACCAAAAGCCAGGCCCTAAACTTCTGGGGTAAAGAATGATAGTACCCCAACAAACCAAATGCCTCCTAACAATCACTTTCATTAATACCTTGTTTCTTGTGTACTCTGTAACGTTCACAGAGTTGTTTAGATGCTGGTACATATGTGAAATGAATGAAAGCTGTGGGAAGTTGTGTGTAGGTGTACAACAGCCAAGCTGCTGAAAGTTGAGCATGAGTGATGTGGAGATAGCAGGCTATGTGTGGAGAATGATAAATACAGGGGAGGAAAGGATTAGTTCACATGTGAATGGTAGCTTGTTATACATTGCCTGCAGTAACTACCACACCCAGGAACTTGATTGGCATTCTCTGCATAGTTCCTTGAGGGGAAGGAGGTGGTGGAGGATAGCTCTCCTCAGCAGTAAGAGAGGCAGCCATTTTTGGACTCTCCTGGTAAAAGGACCTGAAATTGACCCAGTCCCACTGGTCCTAGGAAGGCGGGGAGGGTTCAGAGAATCCCCGAGGAGGAAGAACAAGGGACTCTGCCACCTTGGATGAGGGTTACACAGGTGAATCCTTAGCAATTAAGTTTGCAGGTTTGGAGAAAACCTACAGCCGAAGGCTTGGTAAAAAGGTCAGTGAATTTCACACAGCTCTTGTTAAATGCAAGTGTCACACAGTGGAACCCATTCATTCTGCTGATGCCCAAAAGGGATTTATTTATTTAACAAAAAATGGATTTTTGTGATATAAAGGTAACATGAAACTAAGTGTAAAACAGCCGAGAACCAATGGAAAAAACGCTGCTTGCATTATAATTCTCCAAACACTGAGGAGTTTTTTCAAGTTTCTCCTCAGAGGGATCTACAATTTCTGAAGGTGCTCCAGTGCCTCCCACCGCCTACTTCCCTGCTTTACTGCCACCTTATTTAAGTCTTTCATAAACATGTTTAGCAATAGAAAACCCTTCCAGACCCACTGGTTGAGTTATCTTCCTCCTCCCCCCAGCTTCTGCCATACCATGGGGTGAGAATAAGTGAAACTATGTGCAGAAGTCAAATCTTAGTCTCCTGCATCAGTAATGGCTGAAACTCACCCAATGCACACATCTAGCACAAGGCTCTAGGCCTTGCATTAAGGGCATGAGCAGCACCTCAGTGTGAAGACAGCCTCATGCACTGAAGTGAGTTTCACCTTAAGATTTGGTGACTAGTCCTAAAGTTGTGGGAGGGGGGGAGGAATTAAATATAAATAACCCCTCATTTTCATTTAAGACATGCACAGGAAAAAAATGGCAAGAAAACTCAAGTGTACTAACCTGAGCTAACTGTTGCCTTGACGACAAGCCTTAGGTCACAATGGTCAGCAATGACTGGAGATTGTCATGGTGACTTTGGTTTTAAAAAGGTGCCTAATCCCCTTGATGTCTAAGCACTGAATCTTCTCCTTATTTTCATGAATAGGGCTTGGTAAGGAACATTACTGCACTCCAGCTCGCTTCTTGAGTGAGAGCAGCCGCACAGCGAACCACCACTCAAGCTGCGGAGTGATTTGCTCAGCAGCACAGAGTGACTGGATTAGCAATTAATGAGTTGCAACTCAAGCTGCGGTATCCCCACTGCATTGCGAGCTCTGTCAGTGTCAGCAGCGCTTGAGCTTCAACTCCCCATCCCGATGGGCCAGCGAGCTTGAGTTTAAAGCACCACCTAACTCAAGCTAGTGATTTGTGCATGTGGGCGGGAATCAGGTTGGGAGTAACAGTCATAGGGGCTGGAACTAAGGGTGCTGCCGCACCCCCTGGCTTGAAGTGGTTTCCATCATATGCAGGGTTTACAGGTTGGTTCAATGGTTCTCAGCACCTCCACTATACAAATTCTTCCAGCGCCCCGGCAACAATCGAGCAACACCTCAAGCTAACATTGCAGTGAAAACATGCACCTAGTCTCAAAAAAGTGAGCACAGGTCAGAGGCAGGGGAGGAACTTTTCACTTCAGTTACATGCAATATAAAGTGAAGGCACTTCTGCAGACAAGCTAATAATTTTATATCAGTTGTCAGAAGCCATGAAGGGGATGGTCAGAGCTAGTGGTTGGAGCCATGGCAGTCAGGCCTAGTGGTTGGAGCCAGGAGGTCAGAGCCAGAATCAGGAGTCCATAACAGTGTTGGAGCAAGGCGGGAGCAAAAGCAGGGCTGGAGCAGGAGCAAGAGCAAGGCCTGAGGAGTTTGTAACCACTGTCAGACAGGAGAGAGGTCCAAGCCCTGGAGTGTAATTGAGCAGGTGTTTCTCTCATGGGGCTTATATACTGCCCTGAGAGTCACCAGACCAGTTCCTGGCTTGTGAATTGGCTGGAGCCTCGCACAGCAGCTACTCATCACTTCACAACAGTGGTTCTTAAAAGTAATCAATAGATTTCCAAGACCAGATGGCACCATTTTGATCATATAGTCTGATGTTCAGCACAACACAACCCAGTACTTCCTGCACAAGGCCCAGGAATCTTGTGGCTGAACTAGATGAATTTTTTTAGAAAAATATCCAGTCTTAACTTGAAGACTCCAGGTGATGGAGAATTTACCGCATCCTTTAGTCAATTCTCCCATGGTTAATCCATTCACTGTTAAAAAGTTGCAGCTCATGTTGAGTTGAATGTTTTCCTAACCTCAGCTTCTAGCCATTGGATCTTTCTATGTCTACATTGGGGTTTGAAGCCAACATTACTATAGTACAGACTTGAAATACCAAAACACCAAAGCAAACTCTATTAATAAACATTAAAGATTCCAAAACTTCTATTATTTTTCTAAACAATATGACCGGAAGATTTAACAGGAGCATCACAAGACCAGACCAGTCATCACTAATGAGTGATGTGCTCACTTCATCACAAGAGTTGCATTAAGATCTCTAACTAATTTCCTGCTCACAGTCTTTAAATGATAACTTTTTTTTTTATTAGCAACAGCATGCTGAACTTGAACACATGATCCAACGTTAGATCCTTCTCCCATTGGGGTCAGTAAACATCACATTGCAATACCCTTATTCACATTTGGTAGTAAATTACTCCACCAATAGTCCCATTAACTTCAATGGAACTTCACAACTACTCAATGTGAATAAGAGTATCAGTCTGGGCTTAAGGTTTTGCCATTGACCTCAGTGAGAGCAGGATGGGGCCATCACAGATGAAATGCTCCATGAGATCAGTCCCCTGAATCATCCAGTCCCACCCACCTCCCTTTAAACGGGACATTTTAACTCACACTAATACTAATTTTTTTTTGAGTGGACAAGAGTAATGATTCTAGTTGCATTATTATTGGGAAAAAAAAAAAGTCGGGCTCACCTCTATTTTCACTTCTTACTGCTACTTGGGACTATTGTTAGTGATTATTTGATTGAGAGAAGAGGAACATGTGGAGAGGGAAATGAGAAGCAATGAATGGTTAGACGGCTGTGCTCTGCAAGATATATTTAGAATCAATCATATTGCAGTTTGCTCAGCCAGGCTAGTGATCATAAATTGTACAGCTTTCCCCAGCTCACTGGCTGTGCAAACTATTCCCTTTACACTCTTTGAATTGCTTCATGTTTCCTGCACAGGCATTTACAACGAAATGAATGTGTGCAGGGAGGGGCACAAAGTGAACGCATCCTTGTCTGGGTCCCAGCTGAACAACCTTGGCTCCCTACAAATGGGAAAACAGGGCAAGAAGAGAATGTGGAAATATAAAAGTGGCATAAGGAGGGATGGTTTATTTTTGGTTAATTGCAGTGCTTTTGATTCATTAGTCCCAGAGAAGTTTTATTTGTTTTGCTTCACTTAGTTACATGTTAACGTTGCCCACAGAATTGTTCATTAAGAACAGAGTCTGGCTGCCCCCTGCACAGGAGCACAAGAAAGGAAGAGTATGCGTGCAGGGGACTAGCAACAGTTTCAGTCCATATTCCCACTGAGTTTGAGTATGGCTCCTGGGCTCCAAAATGACCCATGCTCACGCTTCTTCCCCATCAGCTGTCTGGAGAGGGGAGCATGCACTGAAGACCCTTAAGAAGTGCAGCTGTGTCACCTCACACATGCCTCAGAAGCCCCTGAAGCACAATGCCTGTCCACTTGTGATGGACCCACATCTCCCTCAGTCTGACCAGGTGACTCTAAGGCACACTTGAGTCCTATATGAGAAATTGGCTTGTCAAAAATCTTATGGAAATATTCTTTATATACATATCAGAAGTATGTTGGGGTCCACTTGGACTGAGGCCGCTAAGTCCAGAAAGAAATCTCAAGACAGAAAAATGGTAACACTTTCTACACACAAGCTACAAAATTCTAATGATGTTGTCCGTGCATGCGTATGCTCACGCACACACACAGATGTATATGTGTATATATTTATGTGTATTCAAATACAGAGGTGAGGTAAATATTAGAGGTAAATGGGGGTTACTCACCTGTAACTGGAGGCTCTTCGAGTTGAGTGGTTCCTATCCGTATTCCACATGGGTATGCATGCGCACTATGCTCCTGAGATTGGAGATTTCTAGCAAGCAACATCCATTGGTCCACACCTGCGCAGTTGTCCTCAAACCAAAGGTATAAGGGGCAGTGCAGATTGACGCCTCCCCATTAATCAAATAAGATCTGGGTGATTGGTAAGCAGTAGTCAAACAGGAGAGGGGTTCGAGGATGCAGTTGGTATAGAGATCTGTAATATTGCTATCCCCACAGCTCCATCTGCAGAAAAAGGTCTGGACTAATGCGTAATATATCATGAGTGCATGGATGGAGCTCCAGGTAGCCACATTATATATGTCCAGTATAAGTCTCTCTTGAAGAGATGCTGTTGAAGTTGCTTGAGATCTACTGGAGTAGGCTCTTACCCCATCTGGGGGGGAATAATACAAACCAACAGATAAAGAATGACGCAACCAGAAATCCAGTTAGAGTCTGGGCAGCTAATGTTTGTCCTTTTGATTGCTCTACTAAGGTGACAAATACTCTAGGCATTTTTCTAATTGGTTTCATTCTGTGCAGATAAAGTGCCACAGCCTGCTGGACACCAAGAGAGAGAAGTCTCCTCCCCCCATTGGAAAATGTGAGGTTTTGGGAAAAATATTGGTAAGTGAATAGGTTGATTCATATGAAACTCTGAAATTAGGGTCACTCCTATATGGTCTCTGGGGAGTCAAAGTGGATTTTTCTTTGTTGACCAAGATTCACAAGGAAGTTAGCAGACAGAGCAGGAACAGGGTCACTGACTGGATCTCCTTGCTGATTCTGCCTATCAGGAGCCAGTCCTCCAGCTATAGAGAGACAGTATAGCCACTCTCCTGCAGAAAGTGTATTATTGATGCCAATTTTTGAATAAAGAGATTCAGTGGGCACAGACTGAAAATTGGTCTCCATCCTCCATTTTTCCTAGGACTAAGAAACATGGGGAGTAAAACCTTTTCCACTTTGTTGCTGAGGTGGCACTTGCTCTATAGCCCCTTGCTTAAAAAACACCACACGTCTACCTCCTGGCTGAAGATGTCCTCATGAGAATAGTCTCTGAAGAGGGACCAGAAAGGAGGTTTGCAATGGGGAGGTGAGAAAAACTTGACTGTGTAAAGTGAATGATCTCTAGCACCCTCTTGTCCATTGTTACTGCCTCCAGTTGTGAGTGAAGTGGGTAAAGGTGACCACCAAAATGGGGGGGGGGAGTGTAAGATGGCATCAATATAGGAACATGGTTCTCAAACATCCTCATCAATAGTAACCCCCAGGTGGTGGATGGAGTTGAGCAGTGACAGTAGAGGTGGAGGCGGCCATGTACCTGGGTCTTTTTACCCTCTGCAGTTTGCACAGCAGTTCATAACAGCACTTGTGATATGATTGAGGGGACGGTCTTGGCCGCTACACCTGTTTGTGGTATTTCCTCTATGGAGCTAGGGTAAAAATAACCAGGGAACGGGGGGTTGTTCTGGCATCTTTGAGTGAGTGAAGGGACGCAGAAGTTTTTCCACTGAATAATTTAGCCTAGTCAAAAGGTGTGGCCTCAGTGGTATTTTGTACCTCCCTGGGGAACCCCAAGGACCATAACCAGCACCTCCTGACAATTGCTATAGCTGTTCCTCTCTAGGCAGTATCAGCAACATCCACTACAGCTTGAAGAGATGTTTTAGCTACCAGTCTGCACTCGTCAATGAGGGCTTGGAATTGGGCCCAGTCCTCTTGAGGGACTTTGTCCTTAAAGTCTAAGAATTTGGTGTAGTTGGTGAAACTGTACTTTGTTAACAGGGCCTGGTAGTTAGCACTTCAAAACTGAAAGCTGGTGGAAGAA
Source organism: Trachemys scripta elegans (assembly GCF_013100865.1). Taxonomy (NCBI): domain Eukaryota; kingdom Metazoa; phylum Chordata; order Testudines; family Emydidae; genus Trachemys; species Trachemys scripta. Next base: position 23,496,613 of record NC_048301.1, read on the forward strand.
AACACTTTTCTCCCTAAGAGGTCAAGGCTTTTAGCACTGTCATCCATGGGTGTTACCTTGGCATGTTGTAGCTAGACCTCTCAGAGACAGCTTGCACCACCTGGGATTTGAGTGAATAAACAGGAACTCCATTCCCTTGGTTGGTACAAAATAACAACTGAGACTTTTCTGGGGGCAGGGATGCAGGAAGCAGGAGTATGCTGAACTATCCTGGCTGGCTGCAGAATGACCTGTTCACTGGAAGGGTCACTCTGCTAGCACCAGAAGGCTGCAGAATATCCACTAGCCTATGCTGAGTATCCTGGACCTCCTTAACTTGGATCTGGAACTCAGTCATCAGCCTCTGCAGGAGCTCTTGATACTGCCTGTGATCATCAGGTGGAGACAGCAAAGATGGGCAATTGTCTCATCTAGCAAGGAGGAGGATACCCCTTTTGGAACGGTCGGTCTCAGTCAATGAATGAATGATCCGGCAGGATGGGACAGGGGAACATTTCCGTCTCCTCAGGTTAGTTTCTTCTTCTGGTGTCACAATGTTTCCAAGTAGGATTGCACCCAAAAGAAAAGGAGATTGTGGGTAAGGTAGGGCAAAGAGTTTCCAGAGGTGTAGGTTTCATTGTGTCCAGGTAGTTGGGACCAACAGATCTGGCGTATCCCTGGTTATCGTGGATGGTGAATCCTTGTGGGGGCAGACTGATCCAGAGCATAGTCAAGCCTGGAACTCCTAGATGGTATCAACGGGTGCCGATTCTTGGGCTTATGAGTTGGAACTGAAGTCAGTCCTGACACATCCTTACTTATTTGCACCATACCTTCATGTTCAGGAGGTTTGAGAGGACCTAAGCCCTTAGGGACAACACATGAGGACTCATCCAACTTGGGTGGAATCGGGGCGGGATCTTTTAATCTCTGAGCAGTTTGGAAGATATGTCCTTGAGTTTGAGAAAGTGCCCTTTACTCTCATGAGACGCCCTCAGTAACAATTCTTTGGGCTTAGTAGTTCTGGCCTCAACTCCTGAGTTTGTGCATGGAGAGGCACAGCCCACCGACTGAGGCCATTTTACAGGGAGGTCTCCCCAGCCCAGGTCCAATTGAGGTCTACATGAGATGCTTCTTTAATCAGATATATTGTGGAGTAAAATGGAAATTAAAAGGAACAGTCACACAAGTGAAACGCCTGCAAGCTGCATTGACATATTTTAAAACACTATAATAGAGGCTGAAACTAAATGTGTACTCCAAATGTGGAAAAAAAAAAAAAAAAGATTACCAAAGGAAAAAAAAGTGCTACCATGGCGAAATAGAGTAAAAGAGGTGGTAAGAGACAAAAAGGGCACTCTTTAAATATTGGAAGTCAAATCCTAGTGAGGAAAATAGAAAGAAGAATAAAGTCTAGCAAGTCTAGCAAGTCAAGTATAATTAGGCAGGCCAAAAAAGAATTTGAAGAGCAGATAGCAAAAAACACAAAAGCTAATAGCAATTTTTAAAGTACATCAGAAGCAGGAAGCCTGGCAAACAAATCAGTGGGGTGAAGATGCTAAAAGAGCACTCAAGGAAGACAAGACCATTGCAGAGAAGTTAAATGAATTCTTTGCATCGATCTTCACTGCAGAGGATATGGGGGAGATCCCCACACCGGATCAGTTTTTAAGGTGACAAATTTGAGGAACTGTCCCTGATTGAGGTGTCAATAGAGGTGGTTTGGGAACAAATTGGTAAATTAAAACAGTAATAAGTCACCAGGCACAGATGGCATTCACCCAAGTTCTGAAGGAACTCAAATAGGAAATTGCAGAGCTACTAACTGTGGTATGTAACCTATCACTTAAATCAGTTTCTGGACCAGATGACTGGAGGGTAGCTAATGTACACACTGATTTTTTTTTTTTAAAAAGGCTCCAGAGGCAATCCTGGCAATTTACAGGCTGGTAAGCCCAACTTCAGTACCAGGTAAATTGGTTGAAACTATAGTTAAGAACAGAATGACCAGACACATAGAAGAACATAATATATTGGGGAAGAATCAACACAGCATTTGTAAAGGGAAATCATGCCTCAGTGATCTATTAGAATTCTTTGAAGGAGTCAACAAACATGTGGACCAGGGTGATCCAGTGGATATAGTGTACTTAGACTTTCAGAAAGCCTTTCATAAGGTCCCACACCAAAGGTTAAAAGATAGAAAACAAAGGGTAGGAATAAAGGGTCAGTTCTCACAATAGGGAGGGGGTAAATAGTAGAGTTGCCCCAGGATCTGTATTGGGACCTGTGCTGTTCAACATATTCATAAATGATGTAGAAAAAGGGATAAACAGTGAGTTAGAAAAGTTTGCAGATGATACAAAATTACTCAAGATAGTTAAGTCCAAATCTGACTGTGAAGAGTTTCAAAGGGGTCTCTCTAAACTGGCTGACTGGACAAGAAAATGGCAGAAGAAATCCAGTTGTTGATAAGTTCAAAGTAATGCACATTGGAAAATATACAAAATGATGGGGCCTAAATTAGCTGTTTCCACTCAAAGAAGGGATCTTGGAGACATTGCAGATAGTTCTCTGAAAACACCTGCTCAATGTGCAGCAGCAATAAGAAAAAAAAGCTAACAAAATGTTAGGAATTGTTAGAAAAGGGATAGCTAATCAGACAGAAAACATTATAATGCCACTATATAAATGTACAGTATGCCCATACCTTGAGTACTGCGCGCAGTTCTGGTCACCTTGTTTCAGAAAAGATATACTAGAATTGGAAAAGGTACAGAAAAGGGCAACAAAATGATTAGGGGCATGGAACCACTTCTATACAAGGAGAGATTTAAAAAAACAGGACTATTCAGATTAGAAAAAAGAGACGACTGAGTGGGGATATGATAGAAGTCTATAAAATCATGAATGGTGTAGAGAAGTGTTATTTAGCCATTCACATAACGCAAGAACCAGGGGTCACCCAGTGAAATTAAAAACAAACATAAGGAAGTACTCCTTCACACATCGCAGAGTCAACCTGTGGAACTCATTGTCAGAGGATGATGTGAAGGCAAAAATTAAAACTGGGTTCAAAAACAAACAAAAGAATTAGATACGTTTAGAGAGGATAACTCCATCGATGGCTATTAGCCAAGATGGTCAAGGACGCAACCCCATGCTCTGGGTGTCCCTAAACCTCTGACTGCTAGAAGCTGGAACTGGATGACGGGATGAATCACTCAATAAATCACTGTTCTTTCACTCCCTCTGAAGCACAAGTCACTGGAGCGTGGTGTGCATTTTTGTGCACTTATGTGTCGGTAACAAATTACACAGGCAAATGTTATGTTGTGGGCACAATTGAAGCACAGTTATGTTTGCATATGAACTGTTGTGTGTACCAATGATTTATGCATGTAAAAACAGAGGCTGGATTGAGGCCATGGAAAAAATTTCACCCCTGAAGATCAAAAGACGCAGCAGGATGCGGTGTTTCTTAATTGTGCTCCATATGCTGTACACAGCAATATAATCTTGATAGGGCAGTTCCTGTATTGTTTGCTCAAGGTCTGATCTGGATAAGTATCAAAGTGCCCATCCAGAACCAGTTCCACTAAGAACCAGGATCTCAAAACTTAGTCAATGGGCATTTTGACTATGTAAGGACTGATAGATTAAACTTTATCCAATTAAAGTCATATATAGCAGTGACTCAGCGTCAGCCTCACTTGTATGTGATTAACTAGTGATTTCCTTCATTGGCGGTATGCTGTGACCCCGCTTGATGCCATTAAAGTTTGTGACAACATCGGAAAACCCCAACCAGTAAATTGTGAATGACTTAAGTTCTTTGGAGATTCTTGATTTGGCTCTGCAGCACTCACAGCAGCATGGACAGGAATTCATTCTCAGCTGGTTTCCTTAAAAGAAAGCGATCCTGTCTTTCAGTTTAAAAAAAAAAAAAAAAAAAAAAAAAAAAAAGCTGCAACTGTTGAAGCAGCATGCACCTAATAAGCTACTTCTAAATCTGGCTTCATCATTTCAGTCTGTGGACTAGCAGAACAGAAGCTGCAGAATCCTTCTCAAGTAAGTATTTTCCTTTAATGTACAGCATGCATATTTCTTCATTTAAAATGTATAACAGGCAGCCAAACTCTTCAGCACAAGACCCCTCGTGCTGCAATCTGATATGTGAATTGCCTGTTTTAATGTGATTTAGCGTGTTCTGTTGTTTAATTTGGCAGACATTACTGCCTTTAAAAAAGGAAACATTTCATATATTATGGTACTGTACAAGATGGCAAATTACACGGGTGCAGCTGCCCAGAGCTGCAATGCTAGAAAGCTAATGGAATGATTTATACTTGACTGTCATAATAGGTTGTTTGGGGGGAAAAAAGAATTCTTCACCTTTCATTTGCATAATGCATATCATGGAACAAGCCTATTTGCTCTCATTATAAATGGAATGTGCATCAAAAATATGCTACTGGCCATTAAGTATGAAATTAGGAAAGTGATTTTTATCTGCAAAACGGAAAAAAAGTCATTCTGGCATTCTACCCAAATAATAATAAAGCTGATGCATACATATTAAGCAATACTTAGTGATTTGTACTAAAATATTGGAGGAGGATGTTTATAGTGGCTGACTGCTGAATTATACAAGATATTAGTCAATTGTTGCTAAACCCTAACATTAGCTTTCATGTAATCGATGAAATTATTTGTATGCGAGACAGCATAAATCCAATTCCACTTGCCAAAACAAATGGCACGTATGGTAACCTGCCTTCCTCAAGAGTATTTGTACAGCTCACCAGACATGTTCATCAGGACCTGACAAAGTGAGGTGGGGTCAGGAAAGAAAGGGAAAAGGAGCAGTTTTTACAGCAGTTTTTTAATGCTTAAGTCACAACAGTTGTAGTGGGAAGTTAAGAAAGGAGGTCATTGCAGCGGATAACGCAAGGGTCTCTACATACGATTGCTGTAACATACATATACTTCTTCATTTAGTAGCTGCTTTACTAGCTGCTTAGGTTCCGTTAACATATCACGTGATCCACCAATAGTGAATGAGCAATATGTGTAGTGTAGAAATTCACTGCAACTATATAAGCAGACAACATGCTGCGTCTCTGCTACTGATGTCCAATTAAACTTTTAACACAATATTTTCTTCCACCATTCTTCAGCAACACAACATTTTACGTATGGAAAAATAGATTACCTATACAAGTCAACTATTCAAGTAAATCATTTGTCATAGGGAAAATATCCAAAATACTTTCCTCTGATTCCAGCCAGCACCCTAGCCTACTGCAAGACCAATAGGAAAGAGGTAAATTTATTTCTCCGGGTTATTTTCAGATTATTCATAACAATACCTTTTTAAGAGACACACATAACATCAGGCCAATTCATTGATATCAGACATGCTTTTGAGCACCTTTTTTTCAGAATATGCTGAAGAAATGGAACTAGAGCAGCCGTTCCTTTATTTATTGTATAATAGAGATGGAAAACGTTTGGAGGATTATGTACACAGAGAGATAATGAATAAATGTGAAGAGGAGGAACAAAACCACTGGCATAGGACTATGCTGAACAATACCTATTTCCTCTGGAAACAAGAACAAACATCCTGGGATCAGAAAATTTGGGTTTGTAGTGAATTCTTGGGATAAGAGAAATTTTGGCAGAGTTTGAGTTAACCCTATGATAGCCCACAAATGGGCTGAACTCTGACAGCTGTGCCACAGGGGTTCTCTCAACTGGTGATAGTTCAACATAAGTTAGAATCAGGACATGCAATTTCTGTGCGATATGACAGTGAAGAGAAGGTATTACAATTTCAGGTGGCATATAGGCATTGCATTTCTGTTATTCATATTGCCATTTCTTTTCAGTCAGAAGAAACAGCCTTTCTACACCTGGGAGGCTTGTAGGGAAACAACATGTTATCCCCAACCCAAGTTGGTCAAAAATTATCAATCATTCTTCCAAAACATCTTGAGACTTTTAAAAATAAGAAAAACACTGGAATTTTTATTTTCCTCATGATTTCTGTCTTTCTGGTGCAGTGGGGGTCACAGTTCCATGTTTTTCTCTGCAACTAGAGAGCTAGAAACTTTCTTTTAAAAAAGTAGTAAGTAGAGATTCTCACATTGTCAGCATGACTCCAGGAGTTGGAGCTTAAAGGGAAGCATGAATTATCATGAGGTTTTAGATGGAAACATTGAGTTTTGCTTCAGAACACCCAGCCTTCCAACCTCAGATGGGCTTGAGAATTGTGTCACTGTTAATTAGGGCATCAAGATTTTGAAAAAGCCTTTGGTAGAGCCTTGAGAAGGGTTTCAGCCTTTCTAGCTATTTATTGTTTTATGAGAGATGTTAGCTGTGTGGTTTCACTGCAAGGCAGCTGCATAGGATGGTGCCAGAAGACACATTATAGTTGTATTCATTACTAAAATTTATTCACAGAGCCAATTATAATGTATTTTAATCGCCTAGCTATAGGAGATGGGCTCAAGTGTGTTGCAGTTTCCACCCCCAGCTTGGAACTATTATTCCTTTTGTTGGCATACAATTAATTCCGGGGTATTAGCAGTTATTGTACACAGAGCCTCCTGTCCTACCCTCCATTTTCTTCAGGACAGGTAAATTAGAAGTGATATACCAGCTCTCTCTCTCTCTCACACACACACACACGCTCTCTGGAGTCAAGGACTTGTGAAAATTCTGGGTGGGAACAGTGGGTCCAGGAAGCAATGGAAACTTGTGGCATGTTCCCCACTACACCCAAGCACATTTAAAAGCAGCATGCGTCCCCCCCACCCCCCGCGCCTTCTCCATGGCCTTTGCCAGTTAGCCACAGGGGAAAGCACCACATGGTAGCTTGGCTTCTGAAGTAACTGCCAAATGGGGGGGGGCATTTGAGAACAAGGTTGCTCCACCCTAATGCGCATGGAGGCTCCAAGATCAAGGGGTGGGGAGAAGAGTTCCCTATATTTTAAGGCCCAAGCCTTCTGCTTCCTTTGCAGCCCCCAAAAGCCAGCTCCTCTGATGGAAACAAGTAAATTAAACCTGCAAGCTTTGTCTTACAGAATTTTCTGTCCCCATCCTATAGGCTAGATCACAGTGAGGCCCCACAGGTCAATTGTATTTTTTAGAGTTAATAGCTAAAGTTCGACAGTGACTTGATATGGCATGAATGGTTTTGAGTTGTTACACGACATTCATGGGCGACTATGGATAACAGGTTTTAGAACACATGCTTGTATTAATTTGAATGGACAGTCAAAATAAGAGTATTGTAGTGACATCTTATTCTTTTGTGGCTTCTGCATTTGACAGCTATCTCTGTCCTGCAACATTTAATTGTTGGACTTACTGATTTCTGCCGTTGTAAAGAAGTACGGAAATGTTAAAAAATGAGGATATACTGAATGTCTATAATGATACCAGGAAGACTTTCCAAAAGTCACTGGACTAGATTCTGGGTCATGTTAAGTTCATTGTTAAGACAGCTTCACATAATAAAATAGGTTCCTTTCGCAGGTCTGTACATTAAGTGCTGATTCTGCAGGCATCTACACTGGACAAACTGGACAGCTGTAGAGTTACCAGGGAAGAACCTCAGCACAGGAAAAAAGTGGGTGTGGATAGGAAAGAAGGAGTATTCATGTTAATATGAAGTAGAGCTCAAACAACAGACAATGGTTACAAAGCTTTAACACTCCACAGGCATTAGAGAAAATGATTTATGCAAAAATTTATACAAAAAAAATCAAAAAGTGTTGGTTTCAAAATTTTTGAATATGTGTTTCCTTTTAAGTGTTTTTTGTCCCTCTCATCCACACCCAACCTCCTCCTTTTTTCCCTCCCAGCCCTCCAGCCAGCCTCTTCCCTCCTCTTCCCCCCCCCCCCATTTCATTAATGAAAATAAGTGTTGGGCAGTAGGGGGGAAAAAAGAGAAGAAGATGGAGACAAAGGTGTTGGAAAAATAAGAAAAAAAAGTGAACGATATACCAGATTTAAACAGAATGTGTGTGCATGTGTGTGTGTGAAATTTAAACAAAAAAAGGACATCTTTCAATTAAACATTTTTTCATTCAACTTTTTTGACCAACTCTAAAGCCAAGCCCTGCAACATAAAAGTGGCTTTCAATAGGTTTCCAGCGTAATTCAGAGTAGCTCTGCTGCAGCTCTAATATTTGCCAGAAAGCAGCCACCAAACCATTCCAGCCTGGCTTCTGGGAATGAGCATACTGCATGTGTATAAGTGTGGTGTAAAGATATAGATAATAAATGAAATGAGGGAGATGGTTTTGGTTGCACACACAAGAGGGCATTGAATTTGGTCTCCATGGAGTTGTGGTGAGGCACACAAATATTTGCCCGAGTGTGTTCTGGACCCATGTGAATGGAGAGAAGATAGGAGGGGCCAGCAGCGGCTACAGAAAGTAGCACTTGATTGATTGAGAAGTCTGGGCCAAGAAGTGGTGGCTGCAGCAGAAGGTGCATCTGAGAGTAGATAGGCCTGCCCCCCTGCAAAGATAATCTGGCTTCTTTACACCAGTATAATCTGCACTCTGCAGAATCCCTGTAGCACAGGGAAAAATCTTTAGACTACCTTTAAGGAGCCACTGTCCCCATTGCCGGCGCTACCAAAGACAGCATAATGTACAGCGGGCCTGATTCTATGCAGAGCATGAAGGTTGGGTTTTAGGGCAGAGCAGAGATAATATTAATTGTGCAGATTACTAACTCTAAAGCAAACATTTCTAAAATTACTCTGCTCAGCTAGGCAGTACTGCGACTTTTTTAGGCCCCTACTTCATTCCACTGTAACATTTTCATTATTGTGGTTGGGAAGTGGGCTATACCTTTACCAAAGGCATTTAAGTTCAGAAGATACTGAAGCTAGTTTTAGTGTTCAGTACTAAAAATACTCAAAGTACATTCAGGAGGCAGACAAAAGAGTAACTCACCCCTGAAATTTTCTTTCCAAGCAAAATTATAATATAGTTCAAACAACATAACTGGCTATCAGTTTATACAGATACTGACTGGGGTAGTCATATGAAACGGACCATGACTTGCACATCGGTGTCTGCTTGAGACTGAGTGAACAGGCAAGTAAGTCAGGCCCCCTGCTTCTTCAAGACCTGCAATTTGTTCCATCATTACTATAATTAAGGCAGTGTGGAAAAGTCAGACTTAGATTGCTTTCCCCTGCTAGGATTTGTTTGTTTGAGTGGCGTGCTATTCGTGCACCAATGAACAAGTTGAAAAGTTAGGACTGCACGAAGCCTTTTCATAATTGAATTCCAAGTTTGTCGTTTATCTAGGATTATATAAAATTCTGTACAATGTTAGGCTTACAACATGTATGGTATTCTGTGCTTTCAGAGACCATGCCAGGTACATTTAGGCCAGTTTAACCTCTGTCAAATTCAGAATGACTAATAAGAATGGAGAAAAATAGCTAAATGGGTCAATTATTGACCAAATAATTAAGATGCTACGTTCTTATGATGGATGGCTGTTGAGTAGGGTTACCATATTTAAAAAATAAAAAAAAAATAATAAAAAAAGGACACTCCACAGACCCTGGCCCCACCCCAACTCCGCTCCTTGCCCAAAGTCCCCGCCCTAATTCCCCCTCCTCCCTCCCAGCCACGCGAAAAGGCCTGCCCAAGCGCTACCGTTTGCCGGGCAGCTTCCAGACCCTGCGCCCCCGGCCGGCGCTTCCCCAGCGCAGCTGGAGCCTGGGAGGGGAAGTGCCCAGCCGGGGGCACAGGGTCTGGAGGCTGCCCGACAAACCATGAAGCCGGTAGCGCTCGGGCTTCGGGCAGCCCCTATGCCTCCGGACCCTGCACCCGCGGCCGGGCACTTCCCCTCCCGGGTTCCAGCTGCTCTGCTCCTCCCCTGACTCAGACTTCGGCTCTGTTTAAGAGCCAAGCTGCCCAAGCCGGCGCTACTGGCTTCAGGCAGCCCCCTTGCCTCCGGACCCTGCGCCGCCGGAGCAGAGCAGCTGGAGCCCGGGAAGGGAAGTGCCCGGCCGGCGGCTCGGGGTCCGGAGGCACGGGGGCTGCCCGAAGCCGGTAGCGCTGCCTCGGGCAGCTTGGCTCTTAAACAGAGCCGAAGTCTGAGTCGGGGAGGAGCAGAGCAGCCGTGGGAGAGGAAGTGCCCAGCCGGTATTTTTCCGGACATGTCCGGCTTTTTGGCAATTCCCCCCGAACGGGGGTTTGATTGCCGAAAAGCCAGACATGTCCAGGAAAAAATGGACGTATGGTAACCCTACTGTTGAGAGCCCCTATTCCCAGTCCATTTTCATCTGCTAGGATGTAAGCAGGCTTGACAGAATTTGTTTTTCTTTTTTTTTTTTCTAATTTTGACAATTTATATCGATTTTTATTTAAGAATTTTTTTATTTTTAACTGTTCTGATTTTTACAGTTGCTGGAAATTAAGGATGAGGGGGTAGGATTGGAGTTTGGGCAGCATGGACAGTGGAGCTGCAGAGGGCTCCCAGCGGGGCCCTAAGACACGAGGGCACAAGGAGCAAGGGAGGCTGTGGTCCTGGCCCCATGGAGCAGAGATCCCCTACCAGGACTGCAAGGAGGAGGAGGAGCCCGACTACAGGGTGCTGCTGAACAGTTCTTGCCCAGGCACGGTTCCCACATCCCTGGCTGGTGAGTGAGGGAGCAGGGCTGTGACAGCACAGCTGCAGAGGGCTCCCTGCATGGCTGTAGAGCTGATGACACCTGAACCTTGCAGATGCAAGGTGCAGGGAAGACTGCAGTCCTGGTGGGGCAGTGCAGAGACCCCAGCCAGGACTAAGACACGCACTGCTGCAGAGCCAGTAACACCCAATTCCCACGTGGGCAAGATAGGGGTGGGGAAAGAGCCGCACTCCTGCCAGCTGTTACCAATGGATGCTTTTTCATTGATTTCAACATTGCATCTGAAACTGACGTTTAGCAACGTGTGTTCATTTAAATCTAATCCTGCCAAGCCTCGATGCAAGTATGGAAGAAGTATATTACAACCCATGGTTGAGTGTCTTCTGTATATGGAGTCATTTAATTTGCATATCAGCAGTTTTCAGAATCCAGGATGGTGTCATTCACTATCGATGACAATTTGCTATTTTTCATTTTAGCAAATGTTAACTATCAACAATTGATGTCCCTAAAGGAAATCCCATTTTAACATGTTAACTAGTTCTATTTGGTAGCCCAGCTTTGGAAGAGAGCAACAAGTCTACCATTATATTGGTTCTGAGTGCTACAGGACCCTGTAAAATAATGAGAAAGTGACCAAGGTGTGTTGGAGTTTTCACTAGGGATGAAAGACGTTCAGTGAGAGGATAGTGAATTATGATGCCTTATGGTAGATGACCACAGGTGAAGTTCATTGCATATCCTGTCCATTATGAACACCTGCTCTATAAAAGATGGTGACGTTAGATATTAGTGGTGTGGCATTTATGCCATGTAATACCTTGCCTGCCTAGAAACAAGAGTTGTGTCTCATTAACAAGCAAATGAGAATAGCTTCCAAAAAGATGTTAAAAGGAAACCAGGCTGATGAGTTTTTATGCCAATACTGCATAGTTTAAGAAATTAGAAAAGAAAGCTTTGTATTAAATGCACATCAGTATTTTGGAAGCAATTAGAGCAAGAAACCATCCCCAAACCTAGGGCAATAGGAGAGAAACATCTGCATTTGGTGATGGGAAGAACTGCATAGTTCTACTGACAGTTGCCTCGAAGAATGGTGCATTTAGGATCTGTTCCAGAGCCCAGAAGTCTATTTATGGAATTTCAGGGGATCCAGCCTTCAAGCAGTCGTAGTGGAGAGTAGTGTGCAGTAGAGTAAATATTACGAGAACTTGTTCAATGTTCATTACAGTTCATTACATTGAATGTAGCAGGGTGAAAGTAGACCAGGAAAAGCATGGGTGAGCGGGAGATAAGGACAAGGACGCAGAAGGATGGGAATAGAAAGATGTACAGGTGATAAGAGCAGAGATGGGAAGAACAGGGCCGCCCATGGGGAGGGGGGCAAGTGGGGCAATTTGCCCCAGGCGCCCAAGAGAGTTTTTCGGGGCCCCTGGAACAGGGTCCTTCACTCGCTCTGGGGGCCCTGGAAAACTCTCGTGGGCCCGGGATCCCGGAGCTTCTTCTGCTTCGGGTCTTCGGCGGCAATTTGGCAGCAGGGGCTCCCTGCCACCAAAGACCCCAGGCCCCCTGAATCCTCTGAGCGGCCCTGGAGGAGAAAAGGAAAACTGAGACAATTGAAGGAGGGTAAAGGGTAGTTGGTGGCACTGGAGAAAGAGCAGAGAGTTTGGTGAGAGGCAAGAAGTATTGTGCTGATGCCACAGATGAAATAAAAAAGGAGAAAAGTGATGCTGATGGCACTGGACATACTAAAATTCTGAAGGGTACAGACTCAGGTTGCAGTAACTGGAAGGAACCCTAATAGTTTTATGTAAGTCCATGTCCTTTTGCCCTGAACCCTATTAGCAGCAATGAGTACTCTACAGAGATGAAATCACCAACATATGGTATAGTGCCCTGAGTTACTTTATTCGGGAAAAAAATCAGTTATAGCTTATAAAACTTAGTCACATGAATCAATGCAGTATTTATTAGCACCTTGTTACCAGAGAAACTTTTAGATTTGTTTAAATAAAAGATGTGTTGTTTGATAGAGAATATTTTTAAATCAGGCACTGAAAATGTATAGTTTCAACCATGCAAAACCTTTGTGGTGCTAAAGAAGATAAAATAATAATCTAACAAGAGTTAATAGAAACAACATTTAACAGCCGAGACCCAAAAATGAAAACACATTTTCCCCGAGCGCTACTCTAAGAAACTTCCAGTTGTCATAACAACCTGCTGCAGTTCTTTTAGTATTGCTACAAAGATCTTCCATTTGCTTTTGATACCATTAGCAGGAAAATAAAGCCTCCCAAAGGTTAAAAAACATTAGTGTTATTTTTTTTTAAAGCCAAACAAACGTAGAAACAGTTCTCAAAGAAAAATGAGATTTCCATTTTCAGCTCTTTGAACTGTGGTCTGTAGAGATATTACTCTGAATCGATTAATCTTTGGAGATAGCTACTCCGTCCTGCTCCACCTTCATCCAAACCTGCAGGTGTGCAAAGTGTCTGAGTAAAACAGCATTCACCACATAAATAACCGTAAATTAACCTTTGCCCAAAAAAAAAAAAAAATCTTAATATGCCCTGCTAAGCCCTTCTGCTCATAACAGGTTCACTAGATGTGCTCCAGAAGTCATTATTCTGGGGCATCTGAGATATCAGTCTAGTCCAATGGAATATCTAATTTTGAGAGGCTCATTTAAAATGTGAACTCCGATACTACAGTGAATGGGGCATTAGAAACAGGTATGAAAGAAAGATAGCTAAGCATTGCCTTTTTTATCCCTTTTTGTTATTATAAAAGGGAAAAGGGGAAAGTTTAAACAATTCCATAGGTAAGATACAAATTGGACACACCTGAGCCTGGTTCAGTATTTCAGTTATAGTAATGCAAATAGTGCATAGAGGCCACGATTGAGATTGGATCCCTGTGCACAGGGCTCTGTACAAACACGTAATAAGTGTCTGCCCCAGATACACTACAATTTAAGTAGTCAAGACAAACAATGGGTGGCAGGAGAAAGGGGTGAAGTGACATGCCCAAGGTCACACAGCAGATCAGTGGCCGAGCTGGGAGTAGAAAACATATGTTTTTATTCCTAACCCATTCCTGTTCCACTTAGCCCACATGGCTTCCAACTGACTCAGTGATTCAACTGATGTCAACAGGGCTGCACTAGCTTACAGCAACTGAGAATTTGGCTCCAGCATTTGAAAGTGTTTTAAGAGTGATACCTTCAGTTCTCCCTTAAAATAATGTCTGAACTTATTAAAAAGAACAGGAGTACTTGTGGCACCTTAGAGACTAACAAATTTATTAGAGCATAAGCTTTCGTGGACTACAGCCACAGATTGTATGCATCCGAAGAAGTGGGCTGTAGTCCACGAAAGCTTATGCTCTAATAAATTTGTTAGTCTCTAAGGTGCCACAAGTACTCCTGTTCTTTTTGCGGATACAGACTAACACGGCTGCTACTCTGAAACCTGAACTTATTAAGATCTCTATACGAGCTTTTCTAAAGCTATTAGAATCCAGGCAATCATCCATCTAGCAAAGGAACATTAGAACAAGAAATAGTACAACATTTAAACTGTTAATATAGCTCTCTAATGTTATTTCTTTTGAAAATATTGCCTGGATTGCTACAATAACACATTACTATTCACAGATGTATCCACTTGCACAGGAGAAAGAAATCCTCTTGATGAGCAAAGTCTTCAAAGGTATTCAAATGCTTATGAAGATTTAACTCTATATGGCATTAAGAGCAGAACACTTTATAGAGAAGATCACGTACCATATGGAAATTAAGTAACTGAAGTTATTCCATTATGATAGTGTGAAACAGTATAACGGTTCAATCCTGCAGACACTTATTAAATTAGCACGTGCATTTTGGGCTTCTCTATGTGGAGTGTCACTGGTTGCAATTGTTTTTGTGATGCAGATACTTGCTCAGGAGGGACTTGACTGAGAAACTGATTTCACATGGAAAGTCATTGTATGGTATCACCTTTGGGTAAAAGCTGACTTAGCCAGAATTTTAGGCGGGTGGATGTGAAAAGATCTGGGTTATGAATTCTCAAACCATTCCAGTGCCACTCAAGTAAAAGTTGTCTGTCATTTCAAAGGAACTCTGTCATAGGTGCCAACTCCGTGGATGCTCCGGGGCTGGAGCACCCACAGGGAAAAAATGGTACCCACCAGCAGCCCCCCTATCATCTCCTGCCCATTCCCCCGGCACCTCCCGCTGGCCGGCAGCCCCACAGATCAGCGCCTCCTGCCCCTCGCGAACAGCTGTTTCGCAGTGTGCAGGGAGGGAGGAGCGGGGACGCGGTGCGCTCAGGGGAGAGGGTGGAACTGGGTGGGAAGAGGTGGGGCGGGGGTGGGGCTTAGGGCCGAGCACCCCCCAGCAGTTTGAAAAGTCGGCACCTGTGAATTCTGTCCTGGTATGAAATGCTGAAGACCCATTCTACCCAATGCAGATCAGGTCAAATTGTCAGAAGCAAAGTAGCAAAAACATTTTATTCTTTGTATTTGTCCTTTTTCCCTGTCTAGGGTGGTCCATCAATCAAGCATTAATATGTTATTTGTAACTGTTAAATACTACTAACAGCATATTTGAATCTGTTGGATTTTAATCAACAGCTTGTAGCTAGTAGTCTACAGAATAGTTAAAACTGAGCATTTGTTCTGTGCAGGTGGCCACCAGGTCACATGATTTGGGCCCCATTTCCTGATTGGGCAAAGTAACTTTTATAAAAGAAGCAGTGCCCGAAGAAGTCATTGGGATGTTCAATTTCTCAGGGACAAGATCGGGAGCAGTTTAGGGAAATAAGTCAGGCGCTAAGCAGGACTACAAACCTTTAGGAACCCCCAGAGCTGGTGCTACCATTTAGGCAAACTAGGCAGTTGCCTAGGGCGCCAAGATTTGGGGGCACCAAAAAGCGGTGCCCCAAATTTTTTTTTTTTTAAATAAACACACAGCATTCCTATGCCCCCTCCCCGAGGGCGCGGTCGCCGCTCCACTTCTCCCGCCTCCCAGGCTTACAGCACCAATCAGCTGTTTGGTGCCACAAGCCTGGGAGAGGAGGAGAATTAGACCGAGGGCGGCGTGCTCGGGGAGGAGGCGGAGCAGAGGTGAGCTGGGGTGGTGAGCTGCCGCACAGCTCCCCGGGGTGGGAGTTGCCACGGGGGGTGGGTGCCTCAAGGCTGGGGGGGGAATGCAAGGTGGAAGTTTCACCTAGGGCGCAAAACTTCCTTGCACCGGCCCTGGGAACCCCAACATCTTTTCCTGTTCTATTTTGCACACACAAAGAACATTATATCTGACTTCATACATGGACCACAGATTGCAAAGCAAATGGGCTCCTTTGTGACTGAGGACGGGAGAAAGATCACTTAAGTTTGTTGGTTGTAACAGCCTTTTCCACATTCACACTATGAAATCACTTATATGTACTGGATAGCTGGATAAGTGCTTCTCATGCAGATACCCTTGCTCATGCATGACAGTGCTCAATCCCACAAACAACAGCTCCTCTCCAAACACATGTGAGCTGCTGTTAAAGAGTCCATCTTGAGTGAGAGTTTTGCTCCATTTCTGGAACTAATAGGCAGATAAATGTTTTAAATTGCAGCAGGCCAGAACTTCCATTTTGTCAGACACTAATGGAACCTGAGATTCAGAAGTGCTGGGATGCATTAAGCCAGACCTCTGCATCTTTGGACACTCCCACTTGTTCTAGTGGACCACAATAAATATGCAGAGATCTGTGTTAGTAGATAATTTAACTCGGGCCTAAATTCAGGTTGCACAATGAGTTCTCTCATCTTTAATAGGAAATGCTGCTGAAAGTGTCATGAAAATGATTGTACTACTGTCAACAGTAAGAAGTTTTCTAGCCTTTCCACCAAACCAGCACATTTCATCTTGAAATGGTAGGGGGAAGAGGGGCTTCTGAACTGATACCAAGATGAAGAATGGATTTGATCCATTTTCAGCCACTCTCTCGGTGTCTGAAGGGTTCTGAGTCACAAAAGGACCTTTCACCAAGTATAACAAAGTGGCACGGTCCAAATGAAATAGTGGAAGTCTTTTGGAAAGTATTTTATATAACAGCAACAGATTTCTGGTGAGCGAATAGCAACAGTGCATCTCTGATTTGAATCCAATGCAAATCTTATCTGACACATCTAAGCCTCCACATCTGCAAAACTTGGCTGTAAGTAGGAGACTGTGAACTTACTTACTTCCCTGCCCCAGAGTGTGGGGGTGAAGGGGGAAGAATTTTGGTTCAGTCACAGGTCATTCTCTGGGCTGTGCAGCTACATGCTACCCCATACTTAGGGCAGATTATAAGGTCAGAACGTAGCCCTTAACCTCAGTTTGCACATATGTAAAAATCAGCATCACGCTTCCCTTCTTCACAGGGCTATTCAGACTTGCATAAATCGTGAACATCTGTAAAAGAACTTAGAGAGCCTCAAATGAAAGGTGCTCTAGAAGTGCCAATTCCTCTATTACCTCCTCTTCTGTTCACAATATGGAACCTTGCCTTTAATATTTTTATTTTAAAATAAAGGGTCATTAAATTTTAATCTAGAGAGAAAGCAGGCAGAAAATTAAGAATACCTTTCTCTCTTTGCTATTACAGACTTTTATAGATCTGCGACTGGCTTTCTAATGGAACAGAGTACATGAATAGTATTAGGACAGAGGGAACTATACCATGACCTTCTGTTATCTGATTTTAAAAAGCCCTCCAACAGAATCACCCCAGATCTTACTTGGTAAGAATTGATTTACATCATTGTAGATTGGTTCACAGTTCAACAAACAGGAATATATCATGTCCTACTCTGGATCAATGAGAGCCCATGCACTCAATACCCTGGAAAATTTACATGTGCTATAGATTTAGTTGATCAGTAGGACTAATTAAAACAATGCAAATGTGCTATTGATCCAGTTCTGAAGGATGTGTGATAAAATGGGGAGGCTGGATGCCTGTGTGGGTCACAGGGAGACGTCTGTTTTGTGTGGCTAGGCCAGGACTTAGGGGACTGTCACTTTACTGGTCACAGCTTACACAGCAATGCATAAAGAGAAATGGAGGCATTGGCAAAGCGTTCAGAAAGCGTTGCGCATGGCAGACCCACTAAGCAGGAGGGGCCTGGAGCGATGGCCGAAGAAAGAGCATGCCGTGCCTCTGCCTTTGCTCATGCACCTGGAGCAGGAAGCGACCTCGAGGGGAGACTCTCGGGAGTTTTAACAACAGACAGTTATGCTAAACCACGCAGCTCCAGTGAGGAAAGCTTTGAGTTACAGAGCAGCACCAGGTCAGAAACCGAAAACTTTGTTAACAGCAAAAATAAGGATGAAGGCTATCGATCCCATCGATTAAAGCACCGTCAGAAGGGGGGTGGAAAAAACCCTGGTCGGGAGCACTCTTCTCTATATCCAGTGGGAAACACCAGCCAAAAGCGCCACGGGCAGAGGAAGATGCAAACCAAAAGCAGCTCGTCTGCATCCGACTTGAGTGTTGTGAGTCAAGGATCATCAAGTTCTGTCTCTATTGTGGAAGAAAAAATTGAAGCAAAGCTCAAGTTCTCTCAGTTTCTCAATGAAGTTACTCTCAGAGTGCTCGATCCCTTGAGCATGAGGGCATTTAGCGCTCCTAAGCTGAAAAACACCTGTGCGGCCGGTGGGAGAAGCCTGGAAGACTTACGTATTAAGAAGTCTCCGGAAAGCTGGAAAGAGAACACTCTAGTCAGGAAAGGCCTTCAGAAGACAGACCTAGAAAGCTTAAGAAGCGATGACACGGTGGTTGGGCCACGAATACACAAGTTAGAGAAGTCTTTATCTCTGGATACAGGACCATTTGGCAATGGTGTCTCATGTAGAACAAGTCCTGTCCTGCCTGGAGAAATCATGGTTTCTGCAATCAGTGAAATGCCAGGCAGAAAGTCTGCTTCTCTGCCTCGAAGTACAAGCATGGTGAGCCTCTCTCAAACCACTTCTTTTGGCTATGTAGATTTAGCAGTACTGAGTGTATTGATAGGACTATGGGAATTGCTGTTAAAGTCTCCCTTGGGTGGGCCCTAATTGTATGCAGAACCTTATCCCCCCAAGTAGAGCAAGATATAGGGTATGTCTACACTGCAGCAGGGAGCAAACCTCAGCTTGAGCTAGCTAAAAACAGCAGTGTGGATGTTGCAACTCGGGCTAGCCACTCCAGCTCTGACCCAGGGCCGCTTGCACAAGTCTGCCTACCCAGGACGGGAGGGTCGCTCCCTGCTGCATTGGAGACATACCAATAGAGGTTTCCTTTTCAGAAGCTGAAGGCACTACCTGTAAGAAATACGGGGTGGGGAGGGGGAGAAGACAGAGAAGGCAATATGCATCCTACCAACCCTTTCCTCAGCCACTCTCTGAAAGCAGGACTGGGTGAAACAAAATTCAGTATGTTTATACATTTGTAGCAGATCCTATTGTCTGAAAAACTCCCTAGGGTTAAGTGTCTGGCATTAACAGGTCTAGCAGAAGAGATTCCTGTCTGGCTATTTTTAAAACCTAGATTAAGAGCAGGGAAGGGGAACAGGGAGGGAAATTGCTCCAGGGTGAGGCTCTTGACCACTGACTGGCAACAAATTAAATTGATGTAATGTCTTATTTTTAAATCTTGGTTGCAGTAGCTTTTTAATTAGGGTTACCATATTTGCACAATCAAAAAAGAGGACAGGGGGGGGGGAGGAGCCCCACTCTACCCCCGCCCCCATCCACTCCCTCCCACTTCCCACCCCCTGACTGCCCCCCTCAGAACTCCCAACCCCCCTCTGCTCCTTATCCCCTGACTGCCCCCCCCTCCTGGGACCCCTGCCACTAACTGCCCCCTAGGACTCCACCCCCATCTAAGCCTCCCTGTTTCTTGTCCCCTGACTGCCCCCTCCTGAGAACTCCCCACCCTAACTGCCCCCCTAGGATCCTACCTGTTCCGACTGCCCCGAACCTTATCCACACCCTCACCCCATATTCACACCCCCACCCCACCAGGACTCCCATGCCCTATCCAACTGCTCCCTGCCCACTGACAGGACCCCCAGAACTCCCAACCCATCCAACCCCCTCTGCTCCCTGCCTGCCTCGACCCCTCTCCACACCCCTGCCCCCCAGACAGCCCCCCCCCCGAACTCTCGACCCATCTAACCCCCCCCCCCACACTCCCTGTCCCCTGACCAGGGCCAGCTTTAACAAGAGCCCAGGAATCGGGCTGTGCTCTGGCCGGAGTCACGGGGCTTGGGCCTGGGCCTGGGCCTGGGCCGGAGATGCTCAGCTGGGGTCGGTCCAGCCGCCCTGGGGCCCGAGCCGGTCCGGCGCCGCTGGGGCCGGCGCGCTCGGCTGGAACCGGGGCCGCTGCCCTGGGGCCTGGGCCAGGGCCGCTGGGGTCGGGGCCGGTGTGCTCGACTGGAACTGGAGCTGCTGGGGCCGGGGGTGCTTGGCCGGTGCCGCTTGGCTGGAACTGGGGCCGGTGCCCCGGGGCCCGGGCCGGGCCGGAGCCGCTGGGGCCGGCCAGGGCTGGAGCCGCTTGGCTGGGGCTGGACTGAGCCGCGCGGCGCCTCCCCAGAGCCCTCCTCCTTGCGTCCCCCCCGCCCCAGCTTACCTGCTGCTGCTCGCCTGCCCCTGCTTCTTTTCAGACTTCCCGTGAAGATCTGATTCGCGGGAAGCAGGGGATGGGGAGGAGCAGGGGGGCGGAGCGTTCAGGGGAGCGGAGGAGGGGGAAGACAGCTGCGGGCCAGGGTCGTGCTAAGGCTGCAGGGGATGGGGGGAGCTGAGAAGGGGCTTTGGCTACCGAGCAGCGCCGCTTTTCGATCTATAAATAGCAGACCGGGGGGAAATCCCGGACATTTTTAGAAATCCCCCCCGGACGGCTATTTATAGATCGAAAAGCCGGACATGTCTGGGGAAATCCGGACATATGGTAGCCCTATTTTTAATTATTATTATTATTGCATGGAGTTGTCAGGCATCCTATGTTGCAGAACTCTGAACTGATCCATAAAGTAGTTATGCTCCAGAATCATTAATTGTGAGCCTGCTAAAAACAACATGAGCCCAGAGACTGTACTTTTTAAACACATAGATCTCCAAGCTGTGACCTTACGTGAAGACAGCTATTAAAGCAATGTGCTCTCAAAAGATCATGTTCAGATCAAGTGTTGCTCACAAGAGGCTTGCATTTGACAAATACAGTAGGTCTGCCTATTCTATGCAGTGGACAAGACACCACCCTCTTCCCCTCCCCGTGCTTCCCTGTGAGCTCGTTCTAACTCTAGTAATTTAATGTAAGCATCAGCAACCCAGGCTAAGGCCTTGGCTACACTTACCAGCTAGTTCGACGGCTGGAAATCGAAGTTCTGGGTTCGACTTATCGCGTCTAGTCTGGACGCGATAAGTCGAACCCGGAAGTGCTTGCCGTCGACTGCAGTACTCCAGCTCGGCGAGAGGAGTACCGCGGAGTCGACGGGGGAGCCTGCCTGCCGCGTGTGGACCAAGGTAAGTTCGAACTAAGGTACTTCGACTTCAGCTACGTTATTCACGTAGCTGAAGTTGCGTACCTTAGTTCGAATTGGGGGGGGTAGTGTAGACCAAGCCTAAGGATTTTATAGGGTGCCCTTGGATGTTATCTATCTACTGTCTATCAAAGAGGGCCTGAGGGGTGGGAGATAATGAAACGAAGAGAAGCTGCATGTTCCATCGCAGGTCACAACCCCTGCGCAGAAAATGCAAGAGCCTTCTCATAGAAAGAGGTAACCTCACCGGGCCTCGGATCCAGTTCTATGGCAGGAATCGTGTTTTCTCTGAAGGTTCAATTAGCCACTTGTCACATCATCTTTTCCACTGCACAAAACCACGCTCTGTACAGACCTGGGAGGCTAGGAACGTTCAGCCAACCGAGCAGTATGACTGACTAAATGTTCGTTGAGTGCTTTATAATTCCAATCAGTTAATGTAAGCATCAGCCTACTTTAAATTTTAATTATTCAATTTAAGCATCAGCCTGTTCTAAATCTAGTCATTGAAAGTTTAACGTGCATCTTATAGCAGCAAGCCATACTCCAGCCTGAAGAGAGAAATATGTGAAAAGGAAGGAGTGGTGGGGGAGGAAAAACCTTACATACAGCCCCATTCACTGGATTGGGACTCTTTCATGGGAGATAAAGTTATTGTATAACTATGGTGGGTTATTAGAATTTCTTAACTGAATATATTGCTCTAATTTAATACGGGGCTATTAGAAGAACTTGCAGGAAAGCAACACAATAAGTAAACCTTGCAAGACAATAGTATACTTCCAAGGCTGAAGTGACATAGCTGTTTTGCCAGGCTGGGAAATAACAGATCAGAGGGCTACAAACAATCAAAAAGCACTTCTCTGGACAGAAGCGGGGATGGAGAAGAAGGTGCACAACTGTCAGGGGCATAGGTTGCATGCAGTGTTGTAGCCACATTTGTCCCAGGATATTAGAGAGACAAGGTGGGTGAGGTAGCATCTTTTATTGGACCAACTTTTGTTGGAGAGAGAGAGAGAGAGAGAGAGAGACAGACAGACAGACAAGCTTTCGAGCTTACATAGAGCTCTTCTTCAGGTCTGGGAAACTAACTCAGAATGTAAGAGGGGCATAGGTTAACACAGAGAGAGGGTCTGAGGAGGAGTCTTGAAAGGAGTCCTGGATCTTTTCCCAGATTCAGGAAATGGTAAGACTTAGGGAGAGGCAGGCATACAGACTAATTTGTTGTTTTTGTGATCTGTGTTTTCTGAGGTGCTTTTGTTTTAAATAAATACTTTGCTTTAAGAAAGCCGTTTGGTTACTAGTTACCACTGTAACTGCTCTCGGGTGGATCAGAACTGCAGGAACGGACTACCTCAGCAGTTTGAAATCACAGGGGATTGAAGCCCAAGATCTGGTCTGAGAGTTGGAGAATCATATGACACCAAGCTGAGAGGGGTGGCAAGCACGTTGGAGGATAAGAATTCAAAATGACCTTGACAAATTGGAGAATTGGTCTGTGTTCGACAAGATGAAATTCAATAAATACAAGTTCAGAGTACTACACTTAGGAAGGAAAACTCAAATGCACAGCTACACAATGGGGGATAACTGGCTAGGTGGTAGTACTGCTGAAAAGGATCTGGGGGTTATAGTGGATTGCATATTGAATGCGAGGCCACAATGTGATGCAGTTATTAAAAAGGCTAATATTCAGGAGTGTACTAACAGGAGTGCTGTATGTTAGATACGCAAAGTGAATGTCCTGCTCTACTCAGAACTGAGGCCTCGTCTGGAATACTATGTCCAATTCTGGGTGCCATACTTTAAGAAAGATTTGGACAAGTTGGGAAGAGTCCAGGGGAGAGCAACAAGAATGATAAACGGTTTAGAAACCCCTGACCTATGAGGAAAGGTTAAAAAACTGGGCATGTTTAGTCTTGTGAATAAAAAACTGAGCGGGGACTTAACAGTCTTCATATCTATTAAACGCTGTTATGAAGAGGGCCGTGATCAATTGTTCTCTAGGTCCACGGAAGGTAGGACAAGAAGTAATGGGATTAATACGCAGCTAGTGTGATTTAAGTTAGATATCAGGAAACACTTTCTAACTATCAGGGTAGTTAAGCACTGGAATAGGCTTCCAAGGGAGGTTGTGGAATCCCCATCATTGGATGTTTTTAGAACAAGTTAGACAAACACCTGTCAGGGAGGGTGTAGGTTTACTTGGTCCTGCCTCAGCACAGGGGGCTGGCACTTCATGACTTCTCGAGGTCCCTTCCAGCCCTACATTTCTATCACTGCTCACACATAGATCAGAACTGCAGCTACTCAGGCCTGCTGAGGTAATCATGGTTGATCACAGGGGACTGCAGCCCAAAACCCGGTCTGAGAGTTGGAAGATAGAATGATTCCATCCGAGACAGGTGACAGCTAGAGGGCTGAGAGGGATGCATATGAAGAAACCAGAAAGGCTAAGAGATGCAGTTCACCCAGTGACTGTGATATCCAGGTACCGAGTTAACATCCTGACTCTTGCAGAAAGTGTCATGGGATGTTTAATTTCTCCCCCCCGCCCAAGTTGTATATCTTATTTTAAAACACATTTGTGGTACCACTGCATCCTAAAGACCAAGTTGGGGCAATGGTTTGCTACCAACTCAATATGTGGCACTCTTGGGTTTTCCTTAGAGGTCCTCCCATCCAAGCACTGAGCCAGCATAACCCTGTTTAGTTTGTAAGATGTGATAATGTCTCAGCTGCAGGGGATATGGCAGAATTTCACAGGATGTAGCTGCAAGCAATAATGCGTCTGACGAAGTGGGCATTCACCCACGAAAGCTTATGCTCCAATACATCTGTTAGTCTTAAAGGTGCCACAGGACCCTCTGTTGCTTTTTACAGATCCAGACTAACACGGCTACCCCTCTTGACAAGCAATAATATAGATGATGAAGCCAATAATAAAGGAAAGTGATATTAAAACCAACTATATTGGAATTGGAAAAGGTTCAGAAAAGGGCAACAAAAATTATTAGGGGTATGGAATTGCTGCCATATGAGGAGAGATTAATAAAACTGGGACTTTTCAGCTTGAAAAAGAGATGACTAAGGGGGGATATGATAGAAGTCTATAAAATCATGACTGGTGTGGAGAAAGTAAATAAGGAAGTGTTATTTACTCCTTCTCATAACACAAGAACTAGGGGTCACCAAATGAAATTAATAGGCAGCAGGTTTAAAACAAACAAAAGGAAGTTTTTTTTCCCCACACAACATACAGTCAACCTATGGAACTCCTTGCCAGAGGATGTGTGAAGGCCAAGACTATACAGGGTTAAAAAAAGAACTTTTTGGGGGGGGCTCAGTGGTTTGAGCATTGGCCTG
Source organism: Trachemys scripta elegans (assembly GCF_013100865.1). NCBI lineage: Eukaryota > Metazoa > Chordata > Testudines > Emydidae > Trachemys > Trachemys scripta. The sequence goes on from NC_048301.1 coordinate 23,521,196, forward strand.
CTAAACCCAGGGTTGTGAGTTCAATCCTTGAGGGGGCCACTTAGGGATCTGGGGCAAAAGCAGTACTTGGTCCTGCTAGTGAAGGCAGGGCACTGGATTCATTGACCTTTCAAGGTCCCTTCCAGTTCTAGGAGATAAAATAAAAATAAATTAATGGAGATATCCTATTTATAAGTTCATGGAGGATAGGTCCATCAATGGCTTTTAGTCAGGATGGACAGGGATGGTGTCCCTAGCTTCTGTTAGCCAGAAGCTGGGATTGGGCGAGAGGGGATGGCTCACTTGATCATTACCTGTTCGGTTCATTCCCTCTGGGGCACCTGGCATTGGCCACTGTTGGAAGACAGGATACTGGGCAAGATGACCCTTTGGTCTGACCCAGTATGGCCATTTTGAGGTTCTTAACTCCATCCCAGAAATCACAGCCCTTGGCAACACGTTTCTATTGCAGGGAAAGGAACAGTTCTCAGAAGGAAGAAGCAGGCGTGCTGCTCTCCACAAATGGGAAAGAGAGCTCCACAACATTCTGTGGTGGATTTCCAAAATACACTTTGTGCATGCCACAATGGGAGCATGCCTACTTTTGTACACAAGAATAGTTGTGGTTAGAAGTGTGAATGCATGGAGGTGGGGTCTGAGATGAAGTCTATCCCTATTAAAGTGAAATATTACATGGGTATAGACAAGGTTGGTTCAAAACACATCTTGGGCCTTTGCCAATCCATTCTGTTGAGGGCCCTCTCCTATGTAGAGCGCTAAAACTCCCTCAATTCACGTTTATAGTAAGATTTTGAAAGGGGATGCAGCCGCAAAAACAAAACGGACTGGGAGTTGGGGAAAGAAGAAAGGACCCAGAAATAGGGGCACAAGCAACAAAACTGAAGTTCAGCAACTGGCGGGGCTTAGGGCTGTGTGTGACATAGCGACACAGAATCTGGAGAGAGAAAAAAAAGAGCTTAGTGCCAGTTTTGTAGAGTGACAGCTCCAAAAAAATGCCTCATCTTCCTCCTCAGTCTGTACTGTACAGTGATCGCCTCCTCAGTCATGGAAGAGAAGGGAATTCAACTTGGTGAGAAAACCAATTCGTTAGAAAGCACACTTTGTAGGAAGAGCAGTGCATGTTTAACTGAAGTCTTGGTCAAGACTGTATTTAGTGTGTACAATAGAACAGTGGTCTCCAAAGTGGGGTGCGTGTACCCCAGGGGGTGCGCAAGAGGATCCATGGGGTGTACAGCAGGAGGAGCGCTTTTTTTTTTTTTTTTTTGCTTCGTCAGTTTGAGTGGGAGTCCAAGTGCAAAAATGGTAGAGCCGGCGCGGTAGGGGATGCATGCTCAAAAAATTTTTACTGATAGGGGTGCGTGATCAAAAAAGTTTGGAGACCACTGCAATAGAACATTCATTTTCTGTTGTGATGGGTGAAGAAGCAATATCTGCAACTGTAAAAAAAAAAAAAAAAAAAAAAGGTAAACCTTAGAGAAGTATGAATTAGACTATCATGCCCATTCCACTCCCCCGGAAAAATTAAAGATTAAAATGTTTTAAAAGCTGAAAGAATTATAATCAATAAGACATTTACGTGGACAACATTTAAATTCTATAGTTGTATATAGAGATTCATATGATTCTAAGGCCAGAAGGAACCGTTGTAATCATCTAGTCTGACCTCCAGTATAACACAGGCCACAGAACTTCTCCAAAACAAATTCCTAGAGCAGAATCTTTTAGAAAAACATCCAATGTTGATTTTAAAATTGTCAGTGACAGAGAATCCACGACGCGCCTTGGTGAATTGTACCAGTGGTTAATTATCCTCATTGTTAAAAATGTGAGCCTTCTTTCCAGTCTGAATTGATCTAGCTTGAATTTCAAACCACTGGATCATGTTATACCTTTCTCTGCTAGACTGAAGAGCCCATCATCAAATATTTGTTCCCCTATAAGATACTTATAGATTGTAATCAAGTCCGGCATGCCATCACCCAGACAAAAATAAATAAATCACAAAACACCAGGCCTAGACGGCATTCCAGCTAAGGTTTTTAAAGCTGGTGGAACAATGCTCCAGCACAAACTTTACGAACTCCTCGACAAAATCTGGATCTGCCTGACTTTCTTCCACCTGACTTTAAGAATGCCAACACTTTTACAATATTTGAGAAAGGGGACAAATCTTTGTGCGGGAACTACAGAGGTATTGCCATCCTCTCCATCGCAGGGAAGATCCTTGCCCGGATCCTACTAAACCGCCTCCTCCCCTTTGCTGAGGAACTCCTCCTCGAATCAATGTGGCTTCAGGCCATCCCGAGGCACAACTGACATGATCTTCATGGCACAACAGATTCAGAAGACGTGCAGAGAGCAACACCAGGAACTGTTCATGGCATTCATTGAGCTAACCAAGGCCTTTGACTCTATCAATCGTGATGTCCTATGGAAGATGCTGTATAAGTTTGGCTATCCACAGAAATTCATTTCCATCATCAGACTACTCCATGATGGGATGACTGCCACCATTCTGTGCAATGGCTCAGAGACCGAACCATTCATTATTTGCACAGGTGTCAAACAGGGCTGTGTCACTGCTCCAACATCCTTCTCCCTTTACCTTGCCGTGATCCTGATTCTCATCCATGACCGCCTTCCTGATGGAATCGTGATTGATTATCTGAGGAGCTGACCATCCATACATCTCCAACGTCTCCAAACAAAATCTAAGATCACGAGAATTGGCATCACTGACCTTCAGTATGCAGATGACTGTGTCATTCTCGCACACACAGAGGCTGACCTGCAAAGCACCCTAAATCTTTTTGCTGATACCTATCACAGCCTGGGTCTCTCTCTCAACATCAGGAAAACCAAGGTACTCTACCAGCCCTCACCTGCACAAACTACTCTTTGTACTCCACAAATCATCATCAGCAGAGAATTCCTGGAAAATGAGTCTGTTTTTGAAGATTTGGACACAAATCTGACATCAAGAATTATAACATTAAAAAAAACAGTAGGAGAACACTTCAATCTCCCTGGACATTCAATAACAGACTTTAAGAATGGCAATTCTTCAACAACAAAAAAACAGACTCCAATGAGGAACTGCAGAACTGGAATTAATTTGCAAACTGGACACCATCAAATTAGGCCTGAATAAAGACTGGGAGTGGATGGATCACTACAAAAAACTAATTTCCCGCTGCTGATACTCACACCTTCTTGTTAACTGTTTGAAATGGGCCACCTTGATTACATTGGCCTCATTAGCACTACAAAAGTGATGTCCACCCCTTCTTGTCAACTGTTGAGAATAGCCCACTTCCATCTTAATTGAATTGGCTCATTAGCACTGACCCCCCAGTTGGTAAGGCAACTCCCATCTTTTCATATGCTGTGTATTTATACCCTTTTACTGTATTTTCCATTCCATGCATCTGATGAAGTGGGTTTAGCTTATGCCCAAATAAATTTGTTAGTCTCTAAGGTGCCACAAAGACTCCTCGTTATTTTTTCTTAAAAAGTCATCAACCCAACAAACTGGGAGGACTCGACGCGGAACAGAACATGGTGGCGCCACACCATACACCAACCCACAGCTCACTTTGAGGAGAACAGACGTGCACATGAGACAGAAGTGACAAAGGAGGAAAGAAAGGGCACAACAGTCCAGCCAAACTACTATGTCTCCTCCAAGATTACACCTGTCACTTCTGTGGGAAAATCTGCAGAGCACAAATTGGGCTCCTCAGCCACTTAAAACCCACCAATGAACCCCCTTGGCAGACATCATCCTCACATCGAGGGATAGCCGAAGAATCAAGTCACCCCTTAACCATCACTTTGTTAAGCTAAATAGATTGAGCTCCTCGAGTCTATGACTATAAGATTTCTAATCCTTAATCATGTAAGTGGTGATAGGTAGTTACATGGCGTTATCCTTTCTCTCTAACATCACGGCCTCTTTCCTATCATATTATTTTGGTGGTAAATTGCTGAGAGTTTTGCTCCTCTCTGCTTCATCTCTCAGAGGTGACCATAGGGCTCTTGGTAATTTCTAGCTTTATTGTCAAAACACAGATGATCAACATATGCAGGATTGTGGCTTGTGTAAAAAGGAAATGGCTGATTCCCTTCACAATATAGGAAGTGACACCACCTTTCCAATTTTGTTAAAATTGCCATCTTTGTTTTCTTCTTAAGACAATGAATTTGATGCACAATGCCTCAGCCTTTGATATGGTATTATGGTCTCTTCATCTGCCTATCCATGCATACTGTACAATATTATCTTGCATGGTCCTGTAATATCACACAAGAGCCATATGTCAAAATCATCAAATTTGGGTGCTTAAAGTTATGCCCCTGAACTTAGGTCACTGGGATCAGGCCATACTCAATGCTTCTGAAGATTGTTAAGTGCAGAGTCAGAAAATGTTGGCTTTGTATTTTAAGTCAACACCAACTTTTTTCCTCTAATCTAGTGCTTTCCCCATACTACTCCCTGTGAAAGTGCCAATATGGTATGGCTAATACCCAATGAAGTACTAATGAATAGTTTTCCACATATCTTATGCATTCACAATATATTCTTGTGACCTCAGGTGTATACAGTTAACTTTATACACAAGGGTTTATGGCAGGAGGGCCTACAGCACAGTACCATAAGTTATAGGCACCTACCACTACTTTTGGTCATAAAAGTAATGACTCCTGCTCTATAACCTGTCAGTGACTCATTTGCTAGTTATGAAATCAAACCTGTGACGGATTGTTTTAGGTTACTATTTAACTGAACAGGTAGTTATTAAACTCCCCCTGCCACCCGGCCTTGCACTTCTAAGCATGACTCAACTATGGAGCACTAGATCTTCTCCTATTGCTTTGTCTGTGACAATGGTGACATAAGTACTGGTGCTGCCATGCAGCCTATGTGCAGTTCCATCTTTTGAGGAATAGAGTTAAATCAATTCCCAGAATCAGCTCCTTTGCCCATTGTCAAGAAGTGTGCAACCATCATGCATTGCAGGAGAGACCAATGTAAAGTTTTTAGAGCAGCAGATGTGGCCCAGTTTTACAAAGAAACAAAATAAACAGATTGTGTTTTGAGAGTTCTCCTTGGCTGCTCTAAAACCTCTCTGTTGTTTACTAACGGACCCTGTGTCTACCTGACTACAATGCGAAAAGCTGAAGTATTCACAATAAGTTGTATATGGTCAATTATAGTTTCTCTGGCTGTCAGATAAAGACTAGATCAGCAGCTATTCTAAAATGCATACATAGCTACAAGCCAGAACACAGCACAATGGGCAATTTCCTGAAGTTTTCTGTCTAAGCTGCTTGGCAAGGGAAAATTGGGGTTTTGACTTAACTAAATTTTTCCACAAAAAAGAGGTCTGTTTTTTGGCTTTGAGATGAAAATTTTCCCATTTTTGGTTCTTCACTGAAAAGTCAAATTTGTCCCACAGGGGGGGAAAACAAAAACATTTTCCTACTAAGTCTACTGTTTAGCTCCAGAGGGAGCTCCACTTAGTAAAGGGAAAATCTTGCACTAGATTGAATGATACCAAGCCCTTACAATGCACATTGACTTCAGTAGCTCCCAACATCTGCTTCACAGGAAAGCAATGTAATGAGAACCTATGTTTGGTTGGATTCTACTGCTATTTTGTTAGTGATATTTTGCCCACCTCTTGCTGACAAGCATTTCCCAATGGTGCAGTTTGCCTTTGGCTGAGACGGTGCATATACAAAGAAACGGTACTTTTACAGCAAAATAAGTGCTACTGGCCTGTGTAGCTGACTGTTGTCAGACATGACTGCAAACTGAAGATATGCAATGTTGTTGTAACCACGTACCCACCTGGTCTCTCTGTAAACTGAAGAGACAGCTAACCAAAGGAAGATAGGAAGGAGGGATGGAATAGCAAATACGATGAATCGTTGGTTTTTGATACTGATCAGTATTCTCCAGCTCAGATTTTCCTTTTTTGTGTAAAAAACTTCCGGTATAACTTATGAGAGAGAACAGTTTTTAAAGATGTCACTACTAACTTTCAGTGCATATTCAGTGATTGAGAGTTAACATCTTGTCCTGCTATGGTATGGCCTTTTGGTATACACAAGCAGATGGATTGCAGTGTGCAATGAATCTCTTGGGATCAGATGGAATCATTACAACAATAACTTACCCTTGCCTGCATAGTGAAAACCTCTGAGTGGTGCCAGAGGTGGCACATATCTTGTTTAGAGTGCAAAGGAAATCCCCAAAGGCAAAGCTTGCTCTGTTGTGCCATTCGTATGAAGTATTGACTTTTTTTGTCCAACTCATTCTCTGGCAATTAGAATGTTAACAATTCCAGTCAGTGTCCTACTGAATGCAATTAACAGAAATATAGAAGCAATACCTTACCATTCGTCCGTGAGCAAAATAAAGGTTTACTTCCAAAACTGAATCCATCACAACAGGCATTTGTGGAGAATCAGGGAGAGAGAGATTGATACTCCTGTACTTTCAGCAACAGTTGGATTTTAAGTAATCCATCTTCTCTGTAGTCTGAAACGTCAAGGCCTCAGTGCTGTGTAGATTTCAGAATTGTATAGGAAACGTTAGTCTTGAAACGCTAATGCTCAATGAAGCATTGACAGTTCAAGAGCAGAAGCCTTGAGGAGTTAGACTAGAGACTGGAGTGATTATATAAAGTGTGGATAATTCTGACACCAACCATGCTCCCTACCTTCCCTCCCCCACTCCCCAAAACCTTGCTGCATTATTATTACAGCATAGGAATCATGGGGATGTAGTCTTTGGATGGCTTGGTATGGGGGAGGGGGGGGAAGAGAACAGGATAGAGACCATTTTGTTTTTTAAAAGAATGCTTTTTATATTAAGTTCTATCAGAAGGGGATGGAATAGCCACAGCCAAGCTCAGGTATTTGTTTCAGCAAGCATCCCTTTGCTTAGGAGCTCTGAATTGACAGAGTCTTGATTCTAAAGGACCTTGCTTAAGGATTAGAGTTCACAGATAAAAACCTAACAAGGTCAATGAATGCAAGTGGCCATGACTTTGAAGAACTTTAACTGATAACGCCACACGCTAAAAAAGGAAGGAAATGAGCACACTGAGTTTATAATTGATATATTTAAGATTTGCCGTGTTGTACAATGTACCTTAAGACACTGTTTAAATACTTCCATATTTAACGCGGTTTAAGTTACAAGCCAAGTTTATGGAGGAAAGCTTTCAGTATTAAAATAATGGTTCTGTTGCGGTCATTGTGATTGCTGTCTCGGTCCTTAAAATAAAATCATATACATGTCAAAAAAAAAAAAAAATACTGAGGTCAATGGAAGTTTTGCAGGGCTAGGATTACACCCCAGGTTTATCGTCCCCTAGCTGTGCTTGCATATGTTTTCAGCCCATTCTTATTTTCTTGGGTTTAATCGGTCAAGCAAAAAAACTCCATAACCAGTCTCGCTGGTGTCTCTGTGGACAGCTGGTAATGGTGTCTCCACAAGAACAGAAAGCAGGAGGAAAGATGCACAAGCTGAAATTTACCATTTGCTCTTTGTCCTGATGGGTAACTACAATACTATATATCTATCACTTTGCAATGCTATGAACAGCTACATTCCCTCTCCCCACACACATGCAATTCCCAAATAGTATCTCCCAGCAGTAAGCAGGCACTGTTGGCCTCTCCTGTGCTTCTAGATCCAGAGTTTAATTAGTCTTCACAAATGAGCTAGCTGACAAATTTCTGTTTGCAAGTCTTTTGCAAACGGTTCCTGATTTCTGAGACTGCATTAGTTATTTGCAAGAGTTTGCTAAACAGTTTATTTAAACAAATGTCAGACTATGCAGTGTTCATGAACTGGGTGGTTTCTGACGTTCAACATTGGAGGTGTGAGATTAGTCCCTTATGTCTCATGGTAAGCTCTCCCTGACTGGCTGGTTGCAGCCTTTTAAATGAGAATACTGAACAAATAAATAAGAGTCTTGTTCAAACACACATACTCTTTTATTCCTCCTGAGAATAAAGACACTCACCCAAAAAATAGCTATTCCTGATATTTGTACTCACAAAAACTCATAGGGTGAACACGATCCAACTGAATATCCTTTCAGAATTCATACTGGTGCCTACAAACCTTTACTTTTGCAGAAGACAACCAACTTTCTTTGCAGCAGAAACTCACACGGTGTACTAGACACAGCCTATTTCTGGAGGCTCCAAAGCTGAATCATAGTAGGGCAACAAGAAGCTGTTGGGATGACTGAGCAGAAACAAAACATAGCAACAAGCAGCAAGACATGCTCAGCATTAGATAATCTTTATGAACACAAATCAAAAACAAGGGACCATAAGCAAGCAGTCTGGATAAAGGTCCTTTCTTCCCCAGGTAATCGTCTCTTTCTACCACTCTAGCAGCAAAATTCTTATAGCCCTTTCCCTGGACAACTAGACCAGGAAAGAAGTTAATCCATTGCGTATTTGGAACTGTTTAAAAAAAAAAAAAAAAAAAGGAATTTGAGAATCATTATGCTACAAAAAAAAAAAAAAAAAAGCCTCAAAAAGTCCCTGCTCATTGGGGATTTAAATGAAATGGTGAGTAGATAACAGAGACTGTACTGAAACTTCCCCCAAGTGTCTGTATTTAGCTGTGGAACTCTAATAGGGATTAGACTCTTCAGTTGTATTGCATACACGACTCTTATTCACATTTTGTTATGCTGAAGTCTAGTCTCTTTCACTGTCTTTTTGTAGCAAATGTAAGCCATACCAATGAGGTATACCAGTTATGCAGTTATACCAATGAGGTACTTGGCCCAGTATAGTTGTGTGGTTAATTAAAAATACAATTAAAAGAGAAGAAGCAATGAGAATTAGAGCCAAACTAAAATTACTTTAAACCTCACATTCAGTCAATTGTGCTAGCAAAACCCATGCAGTTCAACAATGCAGTTGACATTGTTGACTTCATAGAGAGCTGTTGGGAGCAGAATTTAGCCTGCTGTTTTTTCTCTGAGTTACTCTGTAGTATATTTGATACAAATCCCCATTTTGCCCCAACAAATTTCCCATTCAGTTCACCTTTCTATGTTGTCGGGGTCACTTAAGGATTGAACTGTTCAAGATGAAGGACTGCATCCCTGGAACTCCCAGGACTCTATATTGACAACCAAAGAGAACAAGCTGTTAGTCATTGTAACAGGAAATGAGAACCACCTGGGTTGGGGGTTATTTATTTTATTTTAAAAATGAGGGGTGGATTTATTCCCTCTACCAGTCATTGGTGGCCTAAGTGTAGGCACTGAGGAGAAGAAGGGATTACCCTTGTAGGAAGTGACATAGAGGAAGGAGCCTTTGGCTTTCACATACAGGGCTTTCTTACTCTTTCAGATAGAGTACAACTATAAACAGTATTTGGCCTATAGTTAAGTTTTTATTTAAGTAGAAGTTTTTTACCCTCTGAGCTGAGGAAGCTTATGGTTGTTTAATTAATGTCTTGTGTTGATAAACTATCTTTTTAAGCATTGCAATAACCCAGGAGTATTTAATTCCCAAACTGTATATGCGGTAACCAGTGTTAGAGGTACTACAGGCTCTAGCTGGTATTTTAGCAGCGATATTGCCCTGACAACTTGGGTCTCCCCCACTCCCCCCCCTTTTTTTTTAATTCCCCTTTTTCAGTATTTTTTACTTCTCTGAAAGGAAATCAATCTCTGCAACTTTGGGGAAATGTTACAGGGGACATGAGGCTCACTGGCATAGCTGGGCTGGGCTGGTGGGAGATGGAGGATATTCTGACCCCAAATGAAATCACTCTAGAAACTGAAGAAGAAATCTATTAAAGAGAGAACAGACATACAAAGTGGGGGGGGGGCGGGGGGAGAAAAGAGTAGAAGCAGAAGCAGATGATGCTGATATCAGCAAAAAAAGCAAAGCTGAGGAAGGAAATAAAGTAAAATGTTATAATTGTAAGATCTCTAGCCAAAGAAATAAGATTAAGTGATGTTAACCCTGTGAAAGTAGCTGCCTGGATTTTAAAAAAAGCACGGGGTTTATTGTAAGAGCTGGGAGGCTGCAAGATGGTGATCTTTTAGTTCAGTGGTTCTCAAACTGTGGATTGGGATTCCAAAGTGGGTCGGGACCCCAATTTAATGGGGTCACCAGGGCTGGCTTAGACTTGCTGGTGCCTGGGGCTGAAGCCTGAGCCCCATCACATGGCATAGGCGCCGACTCCGTAGGTGCTCCGGGGCTGGAGCACCCACAGTGAAAAATTTGTGGGTGCTCTGCACCACTGGCAGCCAAGCTCCCCCCCTCACCTCACCTCCTGCCTCTCTCCCCCAAGTGCACCGCATCCCCACTCCTCGGCCTACCTCCCAGCGTTTCCCACCCGGCTGCTGCCAAACAGCTGTTTGGTGGCGTTAGCACATTCCGGGAAGAAGAGTAGGGAGGAGGCGGAGCCGAGGTGGGGATTTGGGGAAGGGGTTGGAATAGGGGCAGGGAGGGGGCGGAGTTGGGGTGGGGACTTTGGGGAAGGGGTTAGAATGGGGTGGGGAAGGGGCAGGGCCTCATGGAAGGAGGGAGTGGGGGTGGGGCCGGGGATAGAGTGGGGCTCAAGCACCCATGGGGAAGAGGGGAAGTTGGCACCTATGTCACACAGAGCTGAAGCCAAAGTCTGAGGGCTTCAGGGCTCAGGTTACAGGTCCCCTGCTTGGGGCTGAAGCCCTTGGGCTTTGCCCTCCCCCCCGCCCCCCACAGCCCAGGGTAGTAGGGCTTGGGCTTTGGCCCCCACACTCAGGGCAATGGGGCTCGGGCGAGATCAGGCTTTGGTCCCCCTTCCTGGGGTCATGTAGTAATTTTTGTTGTCAGAAGGGGGTTGCGGTGCAATGAAGTTTGAGAACCCCTGTGTTAGCTGAATGTAAAAACAAAGAGCAAGCTGACAAACTGCTAAAAAGTAAAATGTTATGGAAAGTTAAAATAAGTTGCCAGCTACCAAACTATTTGACTGAGCTATAGGGGGTAATATGTAGAGTGCCATTACAGCTGACCAATGATGAGAGAACTAAAAAGCACAGGAGAAGATAAAGTATTAGTTTAGTAGTAAGAGACTAATTAGTAAATGAGGAAGAGAAAGCAAGCCATCAACAGCTGCACTGAGGACATTTAAGGGAGGGAATGTACCCGAGAAAATACCATTAGAGTTTCACATACTCAGAACCAAGCCACATATCCCCCTCTCCCTTAAGGTGTTATAAGTGCCAACAGTATGGGCATGTAGCAGCTGTTTGTAAAGGGAAAACAAGATGTGGTAAATATGGCGGAGAACATTCCTATGAAAATTGTGTAGAAGGGATAGAAGTCAAATGTAGAAATGCAGTGGTAACCACAGTCGGGTATGTAGAGGATGTATTGTGGCAAAACAAGCTAAAGAGATACAAAAGAAAAAAAATTGTTAACAACATGTCTTATGCTGAAGCTGTAAGGAGACTCTCAAAGCATCAGTTGGAGAAGGAGATACAATCAGCAAAGGACAAGGGGAACTGCCGGCGTAGCTTCATTCTATAAAGAATATGATAAACACTGCAGAAAGAATAGGTGATCTGCTAGTCACAAAAAAGAAAGGTTTATTGCATTTTTGAGAGAAGTGTTAAATTGTACATTATAAACTGGGAAACAAAGCAAAAAAATTGAAATTATAACAAATGTAGCAGAAAATTACTTGTATATTAGCAGTTTGTCAATGGACCACACTCAAGCAATTTTGAATGAAGTTAATGGTGAACTATGACTGGTATGGGGATCTCAATCTGGAGTTGGAATGTACACAGTCTGATAGCACGTGGTCAAAAACTAAAAGAAAATATCCTGGCAATGAAAACTAAATCAGATGTACTTACATCCTGGAAATAAGGTTGGTTGAAAAGCTCACTTTTAAAATTCCAGGGTATATTGCCTTTAGGCAAGACTAAAAACTCGGATGAGGAAGCAGCATTTGTACTTTCATAAGGGAAAGATTAAACTACATAGTTGTAGAGAATGAAGAAGTAAGCCTAGAATATAATGCTGTTAGGGATTTATAATATCTATAACCCACATGGGAATTTAGGAAGTTCGGAGCTACAAGAAATAGTGAAAAATACTAAAAGACCATATATTATTATGCAGCAACCTAAACAGTCATAATAAATTGTGCGGAAGACAGGCAACCGATTAAAATGGTGCATGCTTAGAGAAGTTCATTGATGAAAACAATCTACTCATTTTAAATGATGGCACCGCAACTAGATTTAATGCAGCAGATGGTAGCTTTCTGTGCTTAGTCCTGGGAATTATAACAAGTAAATGTGACTGGGAAATATATAAGGAATATAAATTGCTTTTCAAGGGCAAGGTAAGATTGAAGGTAAGGGAAAATTGCCTACCTGGAATTTTAAGAAAGCTAACTGGGAGCTATTTACAAGTAAATGTACTGAACTGGAGAAAAATCATTGTGTGAGTGATGACATAGAGAATTCCAGTGACAATGTAACAAAGGGATTAATAGCAGCAGCTACTGTAGCTAAATACTGAAGAATCCAAAACTAAAAATTCACTTCCATGTGGAATGAGGAGTGAAAAATGGCAATTAAAGAAAGGAACCAAGTCTATAAAAAAGTATATGAATTGTAAAGACCTAATGAACTATAACCAAAGTAAGGGAATAGCACAAAGAAATATTAAAAAAAAAGCAAAGAAAGCAAGTACAGTAACTCTTCACTTAATGTTGTAGTTATGTTCCTGAAAAATGCGACTTTAAGCAAAACGATGTTAAGCTAATCCAATTTCCCCATAAGAATTAATGTAAATGAGGGCGTTAGGTTCCAGGGAAATTTTTTTCACTAGACAAAATACTATACTATACACACACACACACACACACACAATATATATATAAGTTTTAAACAAATAATTTAATACTGGTACACAGTGATGATGATTGTGAAGCTTGGTTGAGGTGGAGGAGTCAGAGGGTGGGATATTTCCCTTACTGCTAAATGATGAACTAGCAATTGGCTGAGCCCTCAAGGGTTAACTCTCTAACTCTACAAGGCAGCAGGAATGGAGGGAGATATGCGCATTCCCCTTTAAGTACACTGCCTTGTTAATTAGATCAGCTTGCTGAGACCGCAGCCTCTGCAAGCTCCCTCCGTCCTGAGCCCTAGTGTGTCCCCCCTGCTCTATGAAAGATGGGGTAAGCGGGATGCAGGAGCAGGGGAGAGGACACCCAGACATTAGCCCCCCTCTCCCTCCCTTCCCCCCTGCACAGCAAGCAGGAGTCTTAGGGAGCAGCTCCAAGGCAGAGGGCAGGAGCAGCACATAGCAGTGGGGGGAGGTACAGCTAAACTGCAGGAAGCTGCTGCACAGGAAACTTAGGGGAGCGGGGAGCTGATAGGGGGGCTGCTGGTCCACCCTGGTTCCAAGCCCCCACCAGCTAGCTGCAACGGGCTGCTCTTCCTGCAAGCAGTAGACAAAGCAGGCAGCTGCCAAACAACTTAGAAGGGAGCCTTGCAAAACTTTAAATGAGCATGTTCCCTAATTGATCAGCAACGAAACAATGTTAACCGGGATGACTTTAAGTGAGGAGTTACTGTAGGAGGAAGTACTGTGAGTGCATAAACAGAGACATCAAGACATCCAAAATATACAGGCAAATAGGAAGAATGAACGGAATTCAGACTAAGAATGAGCACATCCCAGGTCCTATTGGGATTGACAACATAGTTAGAAGTTCTGATAATGTGAAAGCAGAAGTTTGGCAAAAACTTTCTGAGGAACGTGTAATGATGAAAACCGAAGTGAAGTTTTCCACTAGATTAAAAGACAACTCATTGAAGAGAATCATGATCTATTACGTAGCTTGGGTAAACATGAAGATACTATACCAAATTAATGGTTTTGTATGCGAGAACTTGAGAAAGCTATTGATATCAGCAAGAATACATCCCCATGTAAAGATAATATATGTAACAGAATGTTTAAATCTCACTCTGACAGAAGTTTGAGGGTTATCTTGGAATTATTTAACACTATATGGGGAAAAGGAGTGATACCAGTAGAGTGGAAACATGCAGTAGTAATTCCATTACGAAAACCAGGCAAACTATCCACAAAAATGGATTCCTATAGACCAATTGCCCTTATGTCCTGCTTGGGTAAAATTATGGAGAGAATGGTGAATGAAAGAGGTCTGATCATTTGGAAAACAATGGTGTTATAGATAAGGTGCAGAGTGGTTTTAGGAGAGGAAGATGCATCATTGATCACGCTACTAAATTAGAAGCTGAAATACGAAGAAGTATGAGGCACAAGGGTTTCATGACAGCTGTCTTTCTAGATATTGAACAGGCATGTGACATGCTATGGAGGGAAGGCTTATTGTACAATGTAGGTGCACAAGGGCTAAGGGGAAGAATGTCTGGAAGGAATCCAGAATTTTTGAGTGAAAGGACCATGCAGGTTGGAAAAGTCATCTCTCTCTCTCTCTCTCTCTATATATATATATATATATTTAAAATGGTACACCACAGGGAAGTATTATCAGCTCAACCTTATTTAAAATTATAATAAATGATCTCCTAAATCGAATAAGTGCTGGGATAGTGTCACACTGTTCGCAGATGATTGTGCTCTGTGGGTTAGGCGTAGGAATATTGAGGTGGCCAAAGAGAGAATCAACAAAGCATTACAAAAGACCCCTGACTGGGGAAATGCATGGGGAAATCCATTACTAAAACCAAAGGACTGATCTTTACAAAAAAGAAAGCAACAAAGGAACGTAAACTGTATCTGTATGGAATAATAGATATAGTTAAAATGGGTTATATTTGATACTAAATTACTTTGGAAAGATCATATCAACTATGTTAAAGATAAATGTACAGAAAGGATTAACCTGCTTAAAAGTCTTGGTGGGACTTGGGGACAAATAAGAAAATACTGCTGATGGTATACACAGCTTTAATCAGACCAGTTATTAACTATGGCTGCCAAGCTTTTGGGTCAGCATCAAAATCAGAAATAAAAAAGTATGTTTAATACAAGCCCCGGCACTACAAATTGTGTGTGGTGCATTTATGACAACACCTGTATGTGCACTACTGATAGCTTCTAGTGAAATGCCAGTTACACTATGAATGAAATTACTGGACCTACCTTTTTAGGCAAAAGTTAACGGGAATTACAATGCTGAAAGTATCAAACAAATTCATGAGGATTGTTGGGAATTTTATAGGTGAACTATAGCACACAATGTTAGAACTCCACATGCCATTCAAGTTAAAGTGGATGCAGGAGTTGAAAGACAAGGCAAAGCTGAATGAAGTCAAAACACTTCTAATCATGGGGAAAATAGTTATGGATGGAAAGTTGCATGTCTAAACGTGGATTTAGATTTATTTTATAAACTTTGGGGTAAAAAAAGAGACAATCGGTATTAAAAAACGGAGTGTACCAGTTTATAGCTAAAAAGTTGAGCCAGTCTTGTCAAATATATACAGACAGGTCGAAAAAAGAAAAACTAAAAACAGGAAGAACAGGGAAGGCATATTGTATACCAAAATTGGGAATTAGTATATAAAAAGAATAACTGATTATGTAGCTAACATGACAGCCGAACTAGTAGCAATAACGCTAGCATTAAATTGGATCTGGGATGTACGCCCAGCAGCAGTCGTCATTTTTTCTGATTTGATCTCAGGGCTTATGGTGATAAAAAAGGGTTTCTCAGTATGTAGAAGTGATTTAATCAAAGAAGTTATATTTCTAATAACAGACAGTGCAGTTGGGGATATATGTAGCATTAGCTTGGATCCCAGCGCATACTGGGATAGCAGGGAACAAAATGGCAGACAAAGCAGCAAAAAATGGTGTAAGAAATGCAAGGATTGACATAGACATGCCCTTGAGTAAACAGGAATTCAAAAACCTAGTACAGAAAAATGTAAAAGAGGAATGACCAAAAAAATGGATTTATGCAAAAAGATTTTTTTGAATTGTGCCTAGAGTTGAGGATTACGACATACTTCAGGGCCTGGATAACATTAATTAGGTGCTTTTGTTTGGTGTACTAACTGACCACTGTGGCATAAACAAAAATATTTTGCCAATAAAAAGACACAAAGACAGACTATATGCACTCTGTACGGTGGAAGAAATAATTGATCACCTTTTATGGGTATGCAAGCGCTTTGATAAAGAAAGGGGAAAGATTTTTGAGAAATTCAAATGTCAAGGTAAAAAAATTACATTATGTGATTTAGTAAAAATATTGGGGAAATGGAGTATTATTAAAAAGATGCTGTTACTTTACCTGAAACAACAGGGCAGAAGGAGAGGACCTAAACTGCTAAGTATTGAGGAATTATAGTTGGTGGAGGCTATAGACTATTCAGTCAAGTCTGCTTTGCCATAAAAAAAGAAAAGGAAATGTTACAGACAAATGGTGTGCTGCTGGGAAGAAAGTTTTAGTTCTCACTTTGCAAAACAGCTAATGTTCCTCACCCATAAAAGGGAATCAAACAAAAAAAATACCTATAGCTGAGTCATTATTTAATAACATAATAATTAATTAGACATCATGACAACTAGACAATAAGTATTTTCCACTCTAATTGGACTTCTAGTAGCAGAAAAAAAGCTATTGGTCAACTGTACTGGTGACTTGGCTATTTCAGTACAATAGATCAGTGCTTTGCTCTATGCATTTCTCAAAACTATGAATCCATTATAGTGGTAATAAAAGTTACTGTGTGTTCTTTTAGCTGTAATGGAATTTTACAAAGGTATACGTGTGTTGCTTTAATGTGACAAGAAGACAGAGCTAGCAAGCAGTCAGCTTTTAAATCCTTTCTTTCTGTTGAGAAGCAATTGTTAGCTGCTTCATTGCTGATTATTCTTTTAATCTTGCTTTATGGGAAAGCTTTGTTGTGAAATGTAGCTCAGACTGGTTGTAGAAATATACAATTTTCCATTTCATATCAGACATCAGTCCATGAATTCTGGTATCCTACAGTGGAAAGAATATGACACCTCAGAGGAAAGCAAATCCTTCCCATAATAAGATGGCCTTCATTAGGGAACAGGACATCAGACTGGGTTTTATTCTGGGCTTCCTCCACTGACTTGCCATGTGACTCTGATTTCAACTGGAATTAGATTCAACTGGATTAGATTTAAAAATCTGGGCCCTAACCTCTCTGCCTCAGTTTCTCCATTTATAAAATAGGGATAAAAAATTGTGCAAAGTGCTTTGAGATCTTCACATAAAAAGTGCAATGTGGGTGCCTATTGTATAAGATACCCAATAAATCTGCAATTCCTGACCTATGTGGGGATCAGCCTATTCCCTAAATCACAGTTTGATTACCCTTATTTTATCACACAAAGTAATTTGTTATTGAATCCATTGTGAATACCTTCCTGAAAAGCAAACCAAAATATCTGGCTCTGTGGTTTCCTAGTAGTATTCTGATTCTGACTTTCATACTAAATGGTTCTGTCTTGTTTGGGGGTCTGTTTAAAACACTTGTGATATAGCCTGTAATCGTCAATACTGTACCTCTGTTTTTAAACTGTAGTAGAAAAGGAAGTTGAGATGGATGTGGAGATGCAATGTAATTATTTAAGAACACTGAGATGTAATAATTTTAGGAACATTGTACGTGACCTGGTCAGTGAGATGAAGTTATTGTATATTGGGTTATAAGACTTTTCTATGTGACTGTATTGTTCTAGTTTAATAAGGGGCTGCAGGAATAACAGCCAGAGAAGCAATGCAATAATGATTGATAAGGAAACTCCCACCAAATATTGGGAAGGCCATTACAGGGCAATGGCATGCTTCCAGGCCCTAGACCGAAATGACTTAGCTGTTCTGCTAATGCTGGGAATGAAGAGATCAAAAGAACACTGAACAGTTAAAAAACCATTTTTGAAGGAGGTAGTGGTCACTTGTCAGAAACTGCCTAGTTTTTCATTTGCAGTCCCCTAAAAAATTTCCAGTGGAGGTATAGACACCTTTGGAAATCTAAGACAGCGGTTCTCAAACTTTAGCAACCCGAGGATCCCCATTTTGATTTAAAATTTTTCACAGACCCCCAAGAGCCCTGCTGGGAGGGAAGGGGAGGAGTTGATCAGCAGGGCTGGTAGCCCTAGACATGATTCCGCCCCCTCCCTCAAGCATGCCCCATCCCCTCTCCTTCCTCCCCCTCCTTCCCAGTGCCTCCTGCATGCTGCTGAACAGCTGTTCCCCAGTGTGCAGGAGGTGCTGGGAGGGAGGGGAAAGAGTCAAGGGAGGGAGGGGGGAGGAGTTGATCAGCGAACCCCTGGTTGAGAAATGCTGATCTAAGACATAGTCTGTTGCCCCCG